>NC_135763.1:10668973-10681473 GCF_052425735.1 Oculina patagonica
GCAGCGGAATACTCCATTTCCATTGACCATCTTTATATAAGCAAGGATAATGTGTCCACCATATCTGGTTTGGTAAGTTGAGATTAAGTTGAGGCGATGGGTGTTTGTGTTTTATACTACATTGATATCAATAGGACGTGACTGGGATTTTAGGTGCACATTGCAAAACTATAGTAAATCAAAAAGTAACTGAGGTTGTTTTTTTTCGCTATCAACCCGGCGATACATTTTGCAAATTAAGGACGTTGTCAGTCATGAAGACTTGACATTATGCTAACAAATTGACCAGTTAACCAAACTTCATTTTTAGAAGCAATATGGGAGTTTTTTAGCTAACAATTTTCCAAGAAAACTATGGGAAAGAAGTCCAAGTTTTACAAGGTCAATTTGATATGTTCACGTCAATCTGGTATGTAACCCACCGTGATTGTAAGAGCAGATTACACTTCCAGTCTGAAAACAGCAAACTAAACACCGGGCCGTTCCCTATAACACATTCTACTCATTTCTTTACCGACAGACTCCTCAACAGTTTTCCAAGGCTTATGAAGCGTATGCAAACGACACAAACGTTAAAACGTCACTTTACGGGCCTTTTGGTTTGATGCTGCTTGGTTAGTTGCAATTGCACTAAATTCTTCCATCAACAAATTGCCAGATCCAAACCTCTTGAACATAAAGGATTTCAGGGAGGACAATGCAAGTGAAGTTATCAAAGATAGTCTGCTTAACACTAGATTTCTGGGCGTAACGGTTAGTATATAAAACAAGACTTTCCACATCATAGGTCCTGAACAAGTTAAGACATGCGGCCGATATCCTTCCTATACGGCCCTCGTTCTTTAGTAATATTTGGAGAATAAATAATAAATATGACTTTTTTAAGGGAAATTGTTTTTTTGTACCCGCGTAGTATCATTTGCGGTCCAAGCGCGAAACGCAAGGGCCGCAAATGCCAAGTGAGAAAATCTTCCCTCAGATAACTTAAAAAAAACTAATACCGTTTTCAATAATACAAATACTTCGCACTCAAAATATAATACTATACTGAGACATTCATATTGTACAAGTGGAGTTAAAAATAGCTGCACCCCTCTGAAAATATCCAACAATGGGTTAAGAACTCATGAATAATCACAGTACTTTACGAACTTATATTTTCCAATTGAACTTCGCGGCGTAAAATTCTCGCAGTACTTTAGCTAATTTAGTTCGACCAGAGAAGGACTATTTAATTTAACGATGTTTCGTTTCTCGTAAGACAACAAGTTGCTCTCTTTGTATCTTTGCCTTGTGCTTGCTGCTTTTAGCCTATCTCCAAGTTTGAATCTGAATTTTTTAGGCATGTTTTCTCGTTTATAACAAATATACTCTGTTTGTTCTTTCTGAACACTATTCATTCAGTAAGAACATGCGTTAACTTGGAAGCTTGCTGTACGCACCTTAATTCCCCCGTCAGAAAACGCAACCTGATTGTTTTTTTAAAATTCATCGGATGATGAACCGTGAACCAATCGTGAACCGTGAACCGTGAACATTTGCAGCCTGCCGAGCGCCTGTTGTTAAGAAGCAGGTTTTCTATTTGACCAAGTAAATTGACACTAAAATATATAAGAATGTTTTCTACCATTTGATTAGAAAACTGGAAAAAATTGTCATTTATTGTCTTAACCAAAGTTTGAACCAGAGCCTATCCAGAACTCGAGACATGCAGGGATTTCGGGGCCATTTTCACGTGCCTGATACGAAGCAAGGCTTACTTCCCTAACCCTAATAAACCCCGCAAGGGAAACAAGGTGGACGTAAGAGTGCAACTAATGCCATGCAATCAATTGAAGGTTCTTAGCTGAAAATTGGCCTTTCTATGGCTTGGCTACGCACGCCAGTCATTACCAAACAGTTGCACACTAATTTTCTAATGATTATTTGATTTACCTTCACAGGGTGAAGTTCAACTGGAGGATAATGGAGATAGAACAGGAAAGTTCGAAATTTTTCAACTCATAGGTAACGATTGCATCGTCACAATATACACTTCTTATGTAAACAAAGAAAAATGTAAATGGTTTTACACAATCGTACGAGTGCTCGATGCAAATACACGCAGAGCGGGATACTATAATTAAAAGATAGAGACTGCACGGACAGTTACTTAAAGTTTCACGCACGAGGCGATCATCAGACTGTGCCGTTAATAGCAGTTGAAAGAAAATTTAAACTTCATTCATGGAGGGCGGTTTGAGCGATCCTGCTTTTCGATCCTGCTTTTTTGAACCGATCCTAATTCGTTACAGCCTTGAGCCAAAGTTCCCAATGGATGGCATCCCAAGGATACTGTTCAGGGGCTGATTGCCTGATGAAACGAAATTGTTCGTCATAATACAGCAAATCGCCTGGTTTGGCGGCGATATCACGAACAATTTCGCAGTACTTCATGAGCTTGGACGTGTCATTGGCCTTTTTCTCCGAGTAAATAGCAACAAATAGCTAGAAGCTCTGCATTCTATCCGCTGACAGATCTACTCTCCTCAATAAGAGATCTGAATTAATCACCAAGTGCAGGCACGAAAACAAGTTTTATGCAGCCAATCAAAAGCAGGATCGCTCAAACCGCCCTCCATGAATGTAGTTTAAATTTTCTTTCAACTGCTATTAACGGCACAGTCTGATGATCGCCTCGTGCGTGAAACTTTAAGTAACTGTCCGTGCAGTCTCAATCTTTTAATTATAGTACACTTCTTATGTAAATAGTCTTTTTTCCTTGCCCATTATTAACTCAAGGCTTTACCGGTAATTTGGTCAGGTGGTCACAGCAATCGTGAAAATTTTAAAATGTTTACAATACGTTTGAGAATCTCAATCCTGTGCTTTAAATTCCACAGAAATTGTTCTGATGAATAACTTGTTTTTGTTGTATTTATTTTAGGAAGTGACTTAGACCTTATAGCTTTTCATGATGCTACAAGACCGGACAATCTCACCTATTATGATGAAATGGAATTTCATTGGAGAAGTATATTTTTTCTTAGCCAATATCTTATTCAGTTAATCTTACCAGTGAAAAGAACTTCAGTAGGTGAAAAATACGTATACGTGTACCTGTCTATGCGACTGTTAAAACTTTAATAGCTTTTACATTGTCATCCTGGTTAGCTCAGTTGGTACCGCCGCCTGGTTAGCTCAGTTGGTAGAGCGCCGGACTGATGTGCGGGAGGTCCTGGGTTCGAACCCCAGACCGGACCAACACTCAGGGTCTTAAAATAACTGAGAAGAATTTGCTGCCTTTGTAATTTCATCTGCAAATGGTTAGACATTCTAGTCTTCTCGGAAAAGGACGATAAACCGTAGGTCCCGTCTCCTGTATCTTCAGTCTTATAACAGGGGACGTTAAAGAACCCACACACTATTCGCAAAGAGTAGGGCACGAAGCTCCCGGTGTTGTGGTCTGGCCTTTGCAATTGTGTAGTAAATTACAGTATGTGTAAAGCGCATTATCCTTAATTAGTGGCTACTGCAGAAATCACTTGTACGTGTGGCTTTAGCCACAAAATCACTTGTCTTTAGAAATAACAAGACACTGATAAATTGAGTAAGCTTCATCGATATGAACGGTCCTGGAACTACAGTAAACTCTGGTTCTAAAATATCTGCTTTATTAGTCTTAACAATTTTGTTTTCTATTAAACAGATGGCGAATCCCCTCGTGATCACATTATCTACAAGAACAGGTTAATTCAGCTGTCTCGGGGGAACTTCATCGTTATATGTGTTTTAGCCAGCATGGGAATATCCCTCTGCTTTGGATTTTTATACTTCAATGTTGTCAACAGAAATGAAAGGTAGGCGGGTTTACTCAGTGCCATGTAGTTTGCTGACGTCATTTCCCAGCCAAAAACCGTTTAAATCGAAAAAACAAGCAAAAAACAAAAAACAAAAACAAATAAACAACTGATTGTTTGGATTTGCAATGTCTGCTATGGTGCAAAGTTTGAGCTCCATCGGATTAAAAACGCAAAATTTAATAGTTCCGTAATCAGACGACCATTTTGGCCGACGGCTGATCCAACGTGATGGAACATCGTTTTATTAAAAACAACCACCAAAAATCGGTGTATCTTGCCAATTTTACTTTGTAAAAACAGGATCGAAAGACAGTTCTTATCGACCATGTTTTCCCGGGAAGATGTTATAGTGGATTTCCAATGGCCGCTAAGCCAATCAAAACTCTGGAAATGCATTATCTTATGCTCCAATCTAGTTTTGAATAAATATTATGTGGATTACATCCTTACTAACGTTATATTAACTGCAACCTTTTGGTTTTTTATTCTGTATATCCGCTGAGTTATTTTAAAGATTGAGTCTCAATTTCAATCTTATTTTGGAACCTAAACGGCATGTGAAGAGCTCCATCTAAAATGGACCAGTAGCCATGCCTTTGTTGCTCAGTCCTACAGACGACGAAAACAGACACCAGCTGAACAAACTTTTTTCTCTTTTGTCTGTTTTCCCAGGTGCATTAAGATGTCAAGTCCTAATATCAACAACGCAATAATTGTTGGTTGTATTTTAGCCTATATCTCAGTCATTCTATTCTCCGTGGATGGAGAAAGACTTACCAGCTTTATTTGTAAGGTAAATAAATTTTTTTAGAAAATATATTCATGAGTTTTCACAAACAAACACCACTAACTGATGCTATGAAAATAAGCTAGAAATGTGTCAGAGGAGGAAAAACAAAGGCTGAATGCCATAAATGAATCAAAATACAATTTAAATTTATATATACTGTAATAAGGTGATAAATGATCATCGCAGTGAATTTTATGGAGAACAATTTTCGTTTTCATGAAATAAACAAATAAGAACAAGAAAAGCGAATAATAAGGCCAGGCGGTTGTATGGTCGAAAATCTAAATACTTCTACGCGATGTTGCAACTGGTCTCGCCGATTTCTGGCAAATACATCAACTTGTGCTTTAATACGTCCGTATATCACGTGAAAAATCAACAAAAACAGCAACGACGACGACGACAAAATCAAGGAAAAACAACACCAACCACTATTCATACACTACACAAAAATAATTACTTCCTTGCAGCCCAACAACAGCTTTGATTTTTGTTTTGATCATGATCACTCGTCAGCACTGTCTTTTTCAAACAATTTCTATTTTGTACTGCAGGCCAAAGTAATCACCTTGGACATTGGGTTTACAATTGCTTTTGGATCGATGTTTTCGAAAACTTGGCGGGTTCACAGAATCACCAGAAAGATCAGAGTGAGAAGACGGGTAAGCAATACCATCTCATGGGGCGTAAAAGAAACCGGACGCAAATTATGTTGCTCAAATGGCGAAGAATAAGTGTAAGCGATAGTCACACGATTCGATACTTTTTTGTGTCGCTCACACAAAAAGTAAAATCAGGTGGTTCAATGGAATCTAAAGAATATACTTTAGAAAATTAGCGTGTTGGAAATCAGAGACCCTTCTGAGTAACAGCCTTAAATTCACTTGTGTCGCTTGTTTCCGAACGGCACAACAATTTCGTCATTGCTTTGTTATGGTTTTAGCCTCTTACACTCTTCATATTCTTGTGTATTCTCTGTTCCAACTACCTGATGCTTAAAATTTCTTGTTTGTAGTTTTGGAAATAATATTGACATAATATTGCTATGTGTTACAACACCCAAAATAAATGCACAACACAAAGATTCTTTTATTAAATCTTCTTTGTTCTTTTAATTTTGCAGGTCATTAAAGACATACACTTGTTTGGAATGATCTTTGTGTTCTTGTTTGTAGACATTGTTATCATTATAGTCTGGTCAGCGGTAGATCCTTTACGTAAAGATGAGAAGTTTCTAACAAACGAGGTACCGTCAGCTGCTTGCTTTTATAACACATTGAATACCTTTTTTTGTAAAAAAGAACATAAACACACACACAAATCAATCCAGCTTCTAAAGCTCAAGAACCCATGACATAAATGATGATGATGATGATGATGATGATGATGATGAAGAATTTACCTATTATTACTCTCTTTTTATTACAGGCTAATGACTCTCATGTGGACATTATTTACAGGCCTATGATTTATTACTGTGCAACAGACAACTCATTTGTTTGGCTTCTTTTGGTGTACGGTTTCAAGGGGATCCTTCTTATATTTGGATTATTTTTAGCATGGGAGACTCGTAAAGTGAAGATAGCAGCATTGAATGATTCGCACCACATCGGTAGGTCGCCTTCGAACGATGGCGATGATAAGTTATTAATGTGTTAATGTATTATCACAGCTCCGCTAAGGTAGATTATTTTTATTTGCCCATAATTTTTAGTGTTTGATGTTAAATTGGCCATTTTTTTATGTTTACCGTTTCCAGAGAAAATACTGTTAGGTGTTTGGAGGGTTTTTCGTAAAAAACCCATAGTATTTTTGCATTGCAAATTCTTATCCGCTCTTCGAAAAGCGTTAATGAAATCACTCATGAACTAAGAGCATGGCTCCTGCTAAGAGAAATTTTGGGGATTTCTTGTCGGAAATCTTCGGTAGTCTCCGGATATCTTCGGTAGTCTTCGGAAATCTTCCGAAATGATCGGAAATCGTCGAAAAATGGCCGAAAAATTCTTGATATACTAAACAAAATAATATTGGCCTTTTTGGAGCCGTTTGTGTTTCTTTCCGGATAAAATTTACTGTTACCGTGAATTGTTTACTGTTATTGTTAAATTGCCTAAAATTTAAGTGTTTTATGTTACAGACCCAAAAAATTAAATGTTTAGTGTTATCGAGGTACCCCCATTCAGACCCTCTTCTCATCGTCCTGATAATCATTATCTGCTAATTCCAACATCCGCTCTACGCGTGAAACGTTTCGTTATATAAATGTTATTAATATTTCTATACATGTTTTTATATTTAAACATTAATGTATTAAGTGATGCTGTGCTAATGGAGAACACCAAATAAACAAAAAATATTACAAATAAAATAGAAACATGTTAAGAATCCCAGATGGTGGGAGACTAACCAATGGCCATTTGCAAAGTTTCACCGAGGAAGTGAACTCGGGTCTACTGAGAACCAATCAAGCTATTGGCAGAGTGGAGGATTTGAATTAGGGTCATCCAGGTAATACCAATCGGCCACCTCCCCTCTTCTTGCCTTGAGGCCGAATTAGAAAATGGACTTTAACAGAGGTATAAGGCGTCGGGTTCCCATGGCTTCTAAAGGCCTGGCCAAACGGAAAGACAAGTCGACGCAAGTTGAAAACTTGCGTTTACTTGCATCTTCGTTTGGCCTTGACTTGCGTGCACTTGCGTTGACTTGCGATGACTTGCGTTCACTTTGGTCGAGATCAAATTTGCACGCAAGTTTTTTACCGTTTGGCCACCCAACGCAATTCAACGCATTTTTGCAGTTTACTTCAAATACTGAATTGCACCTCGTAGCATTTTAAATGGCTTTTTGCAAACTTGCGTGCACTTGCGAGTAAACTTGCGTGTCCGTTTGGCCACCAAACACAAGCCGGTACGCAAGTTCAACTTGCGATACCTTTTGGCCAGGGCTTAAGTCAGCCACATAACGTTTTGTTTCATTTGTTATCTTTTCAGGTATGGCCGTGTACAATGTGTTCATAGTCTGTATGATAGGAGTTCCTATGG
Source organism: Oculina patagonica (assembly GCF_052425735.1). Taxonomy (NCBI): domain Eukaryota; kingdom Metazoa; phylum Cnidaria; class Anthozoa; order Scleractinia; family Oculinidae; genus Oculina; species Oculina patagonica. The sequence goes on from NC_135763.1 coordinate 10,676,647, forward strand.
CAATATATAGTGAAAAGCAACAGTATGAAATCTCCTTTTATGTTATAACCATCTGCATTGTCTTCTGCACCACCCTGACATTGTGCCTTGTCTTTGTACCGAAGGTTTGTCTATCTTTTTTATTATCTAAATCATTGCAGTTGCGAGATAATAAGAGGGTCTTGAGGGGTTGTTGTGAAATCTCAGTTATCATTTACATTTTCGTAGATTTCTCAAATATAAGTTAAAATTCCAGCCCATTTCTCAGCTATTAATCAGTAAATTTTGCAGATCTTAGATTTATCAGTGACAAACGCGTCAGTTTAAGTGTTGACCAGTTCTCAGCCATTAGTATTTAGACCCTCTTATAATAATTTGAAGTGATAACCACATTCATAAACATAATTTTTAGGTTCCCTGCAAAACATAGCTGTTAAAAGACAAAAAAGCGATAAAAATATAAACAAAAGATGCGGAAAAAAGGCCATAAACACAAGCGTACGCAAGCGTGGCCGAGTGGTTTAGGGCGCTGGTGTTGTAATCCGGAGGTCACCGGTTCGAGGCCTGCCCTTGCCACTAGCTGGATTTGTTTCTCCGTTGTCCCGAGTTCAAATCCTTGACCACGCTTTGTATATAGCCAACTGGTCTGCCTCCTGCCAGTTGGGATTTTTAACTCTGTTATGTTCATTTATAATTATTAGTTTCCTCTGTTTCAGTGGCATGCGTGTAAACTAGCTATCTCGTTGAGATATGAAGCTAAGTGCATGACCACTATAAACACATATTTATTTTTTTAATTTTTTTTTAATTGACGGCGCCATTATTTCCTTTAAAGATTTCCTTTTTCCAGACCCTTGCGTAATTTTGAAATAATATCTCAGGTAGATTTCAATTAACTGCTACAAAATAAATATCTTATGAGTGTATTTTAAAATTTGTATTTATAGTAAACATGTTCTTGAACAAAGTTCTTGTTATATAACTCGCTTAATGGACACCGGCTGTAAGGGCTGCATCCTATGCTTCACATAATGCCTCTCAAGTCAAGTCATATAATTATATATATATATATTTTAGTCATAATTTTACAATTAGTTAAAGATTTTAACATTTTTCTATATCATAGTTTATAATAACATTTTTATATGACTTATATATTTTGTTATTGTATTTATATTAGTATTAGCGTAGTTTTTAGTTTTTAGCAGTGTGCCCTAATTAGTATGGTGTTATTCCCAGGCTATAAGGTTTTTGACACTTAAATAAGGTTTCTTATCTTATCTTTATCTTATCTTATCTTACTATTTGCTTTAAGATAAGAGCAGTGAAGAAAGGAAATGGCGAAGAGACACACGATGGATTTCCAACAAATGGAATGAAATATGAAAGCAAGGACGTCAACTATCGTCACGAAGGTACGACCAACAAGGAACTCCAGAAGGAGGTTAAACGACTCCAGGGGTTGTTGGAGAAGGTAAGATAGTGTGAGATTATATATATATACTTTTTTTGCAAGTAACCGAATTTAAGTTATGTTTGCATTCCGCAGGCACAAATAGAAAAGGAGAAAATGGGTTCAAAAATGTCACAGTTGGTTTCCAAGCCGAGTTGTATGGTGTGAATATAAATTCATGTTCATGGTGAAGGGAAAGGACAAGTCAAGACTTACAAGTCAAGTGGATCACATACGCGACCAGGTGTAACTTTGGGTTCCTAAACGGCTTGAAGCTACAGAAGGTATTACCACGCCCCCTGCTTGTTTGAAGGTTCTAGCTGTTTATCGCTATTTGACACGTCGTCCATCCCGCATTCCAGCTTCTCCAAGCAGCTTTATGCTGGCGCCATTTTACACCGGTGTATAAGACGGTAAAAGAGTATTGCCAAGCGCACAGTAAGATCGCGAGTGCGAACTATGGAAATACTAGTCTACTACGCATTTAAATGCTGGCTGTAATCGGAACACCACTTGAAAATAGTGAAGGAACAGAAAGACAGGTTGCCCTTGATAACTGCTATTGGAATTTGGTTTTTTTAATTGTCCTCTTCATAATACATTATGCCACAATAGCTTAATTAATAAATATATTACAGTTATCATAATTATGCTCTTCAAATTAAAATACATTTCTTTTTATTTAAAGAAAAGATGGTGTGGCAGTGATTAGTACTGGGCAAAACAATATTGTAAACGTGTTATTTGTTTTTTTTTTTTTAAATAAAGACGTTTTCCAGTTGCCCTACTAAAAGGTAGAATGGGTAAAAGAAAACCGCAGCCCGCACTGAAAACTTTATTATCCAAATAAAAACTTTTCTAACGTCTCCTTCTTAATTCAAATCTTTAGAAGCAAGTAAGCCTTAGACAAAATAAATCTTAGAAGTATTTTCAGAACATGACTTGTGCGATTTGTTTAATTTCACTTTTCATAAGTATTCTGGCTTGATTCTGCTTCTCGATGCATCAAATTTATTTTGTGACTGACTAAGAAAGTGGCGAAATCCAAGATGGCGGGTCCAAAATGGTGGTTCTAGTGATTTCATGTGACGTCATATGACGTCACGGCGAACAAAATTATGCCATATTGTAGAGTAAGCTAAGGGCTTTCTACTCAGTGCAAAATAATTTCGCTGCGCCTTAATAGCACTTATTAGTAGAAACTCAGCTGTGTTCTATTGGAAATCCGCGAATCTGATTGGTTCTCCCACTGTTTTCTATTTACCTACTAGAAGATGGTTTTACATGTTCTATAAGAAAATAATGCACGCTTGAGGTCTATAAAAGCTGCTAGTGGATGCCCGAGCATTCAGCTGCTTTTCTAGACCTCAAAAGTGCATTATTTTCTTCTAGTGGGTTTAGAATATAGCATAAAGAGCACAGAACTTACAAACGCACGCAGCATCGATAAAAGTGAAAGTTTAGTTTATTCTTTTCTTTGGCGGCTTCTTTATAAATAAACCAAGATACCATTTCATTCATATTTCCTATTTATAGTCCTTTCTCCGACTACCAAAAGAGTCTCGTGAAGCCGACAAATCTAGTTGAAATGTTTACGCATTCAAGCCTACTTCAATTTCATTCAAATGAAAAATTTCCCTGCGTTCGTTTCGCAGCAAGTTTTTCAAATTCGCCTCTAATTTCGATTTAAAAAGAACAAAAGTGGAGTGTTCTGTCTTCAGATTGTGGCTAAAAAAGGTTTCTTTCCTCAAAGCGTTTCTAGAGTCCGGCTTGTTTTGCTAAATAATTTCCAATCAATTTCGGCAGTTCACGGCAAAATAGTGGCGTACACAACTCCAAAGAATAACAACAAATTTCAACGATTCTTTCTTCATCTGTCGCTTCCTTTGGCACTGTCTTACTTCCATTTAAACATGTAAAACGTTTCTGATAAAAACTTGCTGCTTTAAAGCATCATTTAAACAACAAAACAAGAGAATAGAGGCGAAGTCGACGAAGTCGCGCGTTCAGCGAAATTCGACAAACAATTCGCACTTCCGGGGTACCGGGTTTCTATAGTTTTTAGCTATGTTCTATAAAAAATAATGCCCACTAGAATTCCATCGCGCGTATACAGCGGCTATATTCTAATCGCCGATAGAAAACAAGCGCGCGCGCGTAGCTCTTTAAGCGGTAAATTTGCTTGATTTTTGTCTTCAAAGTGCACAATATTGTAGATTTTGGACTTCAATCCTTTAGAGATTCTACTAAAACAATTAGACTATTCGCCCTCGTTTTCCATGAGCGATAGTCAACTCGGCTGCGCCTCGTTGACTATTTGCTCATAGAAAACCCAGGCTCGTAGTCTAATTTTTAAATAGAACGAACACCCTTATTAGCAATTAGGTGACACACGAAAGGAAATATTGCAGTGGTATGTCGAAGTAACAGGAAGCAGTGACAAAATCACAAGATGTACAAACATAAGAATATGTAGCGGGGGCATGTTGCAGCGATACGTCCTTTTGTGACACAATTGCATCGTCTCCGGGCCTTGTCGATGCGACATTTTAATGTGTGTGTGTGTGTACATGTCGCTGGGCGTATCCCTTCGTGTGTAAACAAATATCTACTTACATGTACCATCCTAGTTCTATTCTACAGAGGCTTGGTAGCACATATTCTTAATAGTAATATCAGCTTGTAAAACTAAAAAAGGATGAGCTTATTGCGAGATTTCTGTCAATTAATGTTCAAATTAGTTTTGTTAAGAAAACTTTTGAATAATGCTTTGATCTGACATTTTCAAGACATTTTCTCAACATGCATTTTGTTGGTTGTGATCTTGTGATATTATCTCTACCTCTTCTTGTTGTGAAAACGAGTTACTGGTAAATATTTGTACAAAACGATTTATTTTTCCTTGAATTATCAAACCCGTGTTGATAGTCCTCAACCTTACTCTTTGCTTTGCTTTACTCCCACCCGTGAGAGATAATCTCTTTTTATATAAATATTTTTTATTTATTTTCTCGAAGATACTAGCTTGTATTAGCTAACCTAGAAATTCGAGTATAAATAAAGCTTTATGTTACGTTATGTTATGTTATGTTATATTATATTTTTTATGTTATGTTATGTTTTTGAGAATTGACGATTATGGCCCTGAAGCTTTATAAGCATAAATTATTCGTTTACAAGCGAAGGGCCTTATGCGCCAAATGGCGTGAAGAACCCTGAGTAGGTAAGTATAGCAGTGAACAATCTGAAAACTGTTAAGATGATTCCCCAAATTGCAACTGCCTTGTATTTATACTGCCGCTATTGTGAATCCTTTCATTTGATCTAATGGAGTTATCTTCGCTGGTCTCGTTGAAGACGCGATGTCCACAATGAATGTACGCACAAACCTTCAT
>NC_135763.1:10688973-10856124 GCF_052425735.1 Oculina patagonica
AATTACTTCTTTATTATCTATGGTTACAACTAGTTTTAATGTATTGCCTAAAATCATGTATTTTCCAGATACTTTTATTTAATAAGGCTTCGCCCTTGCACATAATTTTTTTTTTTTCCATCACGTTGAACGAAACCAGAATAAATAATTTGGTCGCGGGGAGGCGTAGAGGGGACACCTTTAATTATCTTCATGAGTTTTAGCCATTCTCTAGTATCCCTTCTATACAATAAGCCGCTTGTCGGCTCATTTAGTTTCTATTGTGTGTTTAATGTTAATTTATTTTTGTTTTTAAATAGCTGTAGTCGGGCACATCTCTTGGGAAATATCCTTTTTGAGCGGTGCGCATTTGTTGCCCAGTAATTTATGTTTTTAAGTAAACATGAATCTTAAATGTATTTCTCTGAACATCAGAGGTATAAATAAGTCGATCAAACGAAGGAATTTATTTCGTTGGCTCCATAACGGTAAATATGACGTAATTTTCTTACAAGAAACTTATAGCGACGACAAAATTGAAAACATATGGCGCGCGGAATGGGGTGGTGACGTTTTCTACTCTCATGGTTCAAAACACAGCAGAGGCGTGATGGTGTTAATCAAACCGACTCTCAAAATTGAAAACCCTGACATTATCCGAGACAAAAAAGGGAGGTTTCTTCTCGTTCGAGCTTCGCTACAAGATGAAGAATTTTGTTTTGTCAACATTTACGCTCCAAATGATCCAAGTCTCCAAAAAACTTTTTTCAATGAATTGTCTAACAAATTGCGACCCTACTCTAATGACAATATCATCCTTGGTGGCGATTTCAACTGCCCGCTTGAAAGTGTTGATAAGACGGGAGGAAAAGATACAAACAACCGAAGAAGCGTTATTGATAGTATAAACGACCTTCGCAACACTTTGGGTCTCGTTGACATTTGGCGATTTCATCATCCCTCCTCCCAGCGTTTCACGTGGAGCAACAGTTCTGGCAAAATACAATGCCGCCTAGATTACTGGCTTGTGTCTAAACACCTAGTGCCGCGCACATGCCAAACGGAGGTTAAAGCATATCATGATTCCGATCATTCTCCAATCTATGTCGAAATTCAGTACGAAAATTCACAGAAAAAACCTGGTCCAGGATTTTGGAAATTCAACAATTCCCTCCTTGAAAATGAAGAATTTGTCTTAAACCTGAAATTCTTTCTAATTCACGCAAAAGAAAAGCACAGTTACATTGACGACAAAAGACTTTATTGGGAAATGGTTAAAATGGAAATAAGGGATTTCTGTAAACGATTTGCAAAACGCCTTAGCAAAAACAGAAAGACCAAAGAAATGGATCTACTTCGAAAATTAAACGAACTGAATGTTTTCCTCGGTAAAAACCCCAACGATATGAATTTAACAACTGAAGCGAGAAGCGTTAAATTGGAACTGAAAAACTTATCTAAGCGCAAAACAAAAGGTGCTATAATTAGGAGCAGAGTAAGGTGGTACGAGCACGGTGAAAGGAATAACAAGTACTTCGTCAATTTGGAAAAGCGCTCTCACAATAGGAAACACATTGCTAAATTGAAAACAGATAAAAATGAGTACCTAGTGGAACCAAACAAAATTCTATTGGAAATGGAACATTTTTACAAAACGCTGTACACTTCACAATTGCCTGAAGTTAGCACATTTACTGAACTCAGCAAACGCTTTCTAAACCCTGAAATGGTACCCAAACTAAATGCCGAACAGCAAAGCATCTGCGAAGGTCTTATTACTGCCGATGAATGTCTGTCTATTCTCAAAACTTTTGCAAAAAACAAAACTCCCGGTTCTGACGGCCTCACAGCAGAATTTTATTTATGTTTCTGGAACGATGTTGTGGGCCCTTTAATTGACTGCTTTAATGATGCCTACCAAAAAGGCGAAATGTCAATCTCACAAAGAAGAGGCGTGATCTCGCTTATACCAAAGAAAAACAAAGATAATCTTCTTCTGAAAAACTGGCGACCAATTTCCTTGTTAAATACAGATTACAAAATTGCAACCAAATGCATTGCAAATCGACTAGAGAAAGTTCTTCCGACTTTAATAAATAGCGATCAAACTGGATACGTTAAAAATCGCTTTATTGGAGAGAATATCCGCTTAATCTCCGATGTTATCGATGTGTACGAGAAACGAAATTTGCCCGGCATGCTTTTATTTATAGATTTCGAAAAAGCTTTCGATTCCCTCGAATGGAAGTTCTTATTCGAGGCTATTGACGCTATGAACTTTGGGCCAATGTTCCAGAACTGGATTCATGTCTTTTATTCTAACATCTCCAGCTGCGTACTTAATAATGGTTTTGCTTCAAATTTCTTTTCTCTTCATAGAGGAGTCAGGCAAGGGTGTCCCTTATCAGGGCTGCTATTTGTCTTGGCTGTTGAAACGCTGGCCCAATCCATCAGGCAGAATAATAACATATGTGGCCTGAAACTTAATGACACTGAAATAAAACTAAGTCTGTATGCTGATGACATCACTGCCTTCATACTTAACGACTCTTCTGCGGACCACTTATTTAACCTCCTAAGTGAATTTGGAGAGTGTTCAGGTCTTAAGATGAACATTTCTAAAACAGAAGGAATGTGGCTTGGCAGCCTTAAACAAAACAAGGGCAAGCGATCCCCCTTTAATATCTCGTGGCCAGAGAAATACGTAATTGCTCTCGGTGTTGCTTTCGCCTACGACCCGGCTGTTAGCTGCAGAATCAATTTCGAAGAAAAAATTGTATCATTGAAAAAGACTTTAAACAGGTGGTCAGCGAGAAATCTAACTCTTATAGGAAGGATATGCATTGTCAAGACTCTCGCCATCTCTAAACTAGTCTACAACACGTCTGTTCTCTCAGTCTCATCCAACATATGTAAACAAGTCAACGATATTTGCTTCAGGTTCGTATGGAAAATGAAGCCGGATAAAATTAAACGGCACACTCTTATTGGTCCTCTTGAAAAAGGTGGTCTTAACATGGTTGACTTTGTTATGATGGACAAATCTCTTAAGGCTGCGTGGGCAAAGCGATTATGTGAAGCTGGAGATAGTAAATGGTGCGCTGCCTTTTCCTTGGCCACAACCCACCTCGGTGGCACTTTCCTTTTTGAATGTAACTTTGATATACATGACTTAAATCTGCCTTCAGAATTACCCTCCTTCTACAAAGAAATACTCTCTGCTTGGCAGGAGATACACTCTACAGACCCCTCATCTGCTGATGAATACCGGAATGAAATCATTTGGAACAACCGATTTATTAGAATAGATGGAAAACCGATCTTTTTTCTGACATGGTATCAAAAGGGTGTGGTTAAAATACGCGACCTTCTGGAATATGGTAGGTTCTTATCCAGAGCCGAATTTCAAAAGAAATATGGTCTAAAAGTGAATTTCTTAAAATATTTCGGCCTCCTCTCTGCAATCCCTAGTGGTTGGAAAAACTCCCTTTTAAATACCCAGCAAATACCCTCCAATAAGACTGTCAGAGATGACCTAACACCCTCTAATGTCACTGCCAAAATCGCTCGCGAACATTTTGTTTTGAAAGTTCTTAAACCCCCAAATATAGAACTAGAACTAATCGGAAAAAACTTATCCCCGAAAGCTATCTACCAATTGCCTTTTAGAGTCACGGTAGAAAACAAACTTAGATGTTTCCAATATAAAATCATTCATGGCATCCTTCCCACAAACAAACGTCTTTTTAAAATGGGACTGAAAACGTCACCTCGCTGCGAGCGCTGCAATTTTCCCGACGAAACTTTAGCTCATCTTTTGTATGAATGCCCCATTACGCAAAATTTTTGGCGTGAAATTGTTATTTGGTGGAACGAGAAACGATCGGAGAATGTTTCTTTAAACGTGACAGATATTCTGTACGGCTATAAACGAGACTGTACTAAGTTCTACGCCTTTAACCATGTTCTAATCATCGGAAAATATCACATCTTTCAAGCTTGGTTGGATAATAGCCCACCAAGCTTTAAAATTTTTTATCTCGTTCTCAAAGACAAAATCCTTTGTGAAAGCAGAATCGCTTTTAAAAACAACACCTTGTCGAAATTTAGATCCAAATGGGCAACATTAAGCGCTCTTCCGCCTCAAAATGTTTCCACTTAGAATGTGCCACCCCCCTTTTTTTTCCTACTTTCTTCCTTTTTTCATCTTGTTTCCACTAAAAATTGTATTTAGAACATTATGTTGTAAACCAACTTTGTACTTGTACTTATATGTAGTGAAATTGTGTAAATTTTTCTTTGTATTATCAATATTGTATTTTTTTTTCTTTTCGCCTTCTTCTTTAATAATTAATACTGTAAAGTCTACTAAATTTTCTTCAATAAAAAAAAAAAAAAAAAAAAAAAAAAAAACATCGTAATTAGTAAGTTTATATAATAAACAGAATAAAACATGGTTGCGCGGAGATATGAATTTATCTTCTCGTGTTCAAATCCGATAAATTTCGTATCTCCGCGCAACCATGTATTATCCTCTATATATCTCTCATTAAAAGAGCTTAGTCATGGGTGCTTTGCAGCGCCTCTTGGAAAAGTTGACCAGTTGTTCTAATTTTTCTGATAATCAGTCCTAATCATTCTCAGCCGTAACCATCCAACGTTTCAAGTGCTTAGTTTTTATATGATTTTTGCAGGACTTTTCGGAAATAACTCCTTCTGGCATCAGTCGCAAAGCTAGTGTGCTCAAAACCGTTGAGCTCAATTGTGCTACACAGCACCGATTTATTATTTATCTGTTTTTGTTTCTGTCGTTTAACTCATCTTTGGTGTTTTTACACCCTAAAGCTGCTCTGGGAGGGTTCATCAAAATTTTGTAGTGCTCGCAAAATTAGGTTTTTGCGGAGAATGCTCGCATAATTTTAGTGTATGCTCGTTTGCTCGAGGTCGCATATTTTTACAAGTACTCGCATGCTTGGTTTTTAGTGGAGGTAGCTGTGCTCGTTGCTCGCAAGGCTAACTTTTATCAATGCTAGTGCTCGCAAAGAAAAACGCTATGCTCGCATGCTCGCAAATGCTCGTACATCACAAAAACGGCTCAAAATATCGGGACAGTTTCTTTAAGCCAAGGTGATTTGTTTGCGTCCAAAAAAATCGACCAAATTCAATTTGCTTACCTTGTCATATAAAATATTATACTTGGTGTTCAAAATTCTCGTTATCGAATTCCGTTCGATTACATGTTTGTTACTTCTGTTACATAATAAATTTATAGGACGTAAGGAACACTCATAACACTTTGAATTAATGAATTAAAAGCTGTGTCTTAAAATTAAATGTGTTATTCATTTACAGTATGTGGCCCTAAATCCGGACAGCCCTTAGTCCGGACACTTTCGGTTCATCGTGCATTTTTCCAATAGGAAACAAAGTTTCACTGGAGATAAACCGAACCTTTCCAAAGATTTCTTGATCTGTTTGCTGTCTTAACCTCGCTCGAAGGCTTTCCTGCTGGCGGTGAAGTCGAGAATTTCAAGTCGACATGAAGGTAGGTGAAGTTTGTTTCGTGATGTTTATTTGTTCATGGCGCCTCAAATTAAATGGTTTTCTTTACATTCCTGAATATCCGAAATGAGCACGCTAAAAGAGGTAATTTTTGGTAGAATTGATGTAAAGGAAATATTCTTTCGACTAGTGCAAAAAATTTGATTGACCGCTTGAGTTTCCATCCAAAGTAACGAATTAAAATTTCTAAGTAATTTTCTTGACTATGTCCTTGGTCCGGACACTGACGGAGTCTAACAAAAGTTACACCTTTCGTTTGAGTTCTAAGGCATAATAAACTTCATTTTACAACAATAAAACTAAAACAAAAAAATGTAATTTTGTAATGTAAATGTAATTTATTTACCCACGTGACACAGAAGAGCTCGGGAGCTCGTTAAGACGTGTACGTGCATCAAGGTCGAATTGGAATTTATTTATTTCAAACTTTGCAAATCACGCTTATCAGTGTGATAAGCGCTATAGTTTATATTCACTGTACTTCTTGATGAGATGAAATATAGTTCTCTTCCCTAAAATGTTTATTTCATTTTTCTGAATTTCACTAAAACATAAAAAAATGTGCAAGAAGCTTCTTTAGATTAGATTTTGAACAATTGTTGCGTAAATTTTGCGTGCTGTCCGGACCAAGGACCCGCTGTCCGGACCAAGGGCCGTCAAACCGAAACACCGTTTTCGATATTACAGAGTAATCGAGTAAGCACAGAAGCTGTTGTCTTTTCACATGTTAGCTGGATGCCACGGTAACTTACAGGACAAATCTCAGCTCACTGCTCTTCTTCTAAGCTGAGAAATACACGTTCGCGTCTTTTTCGTCCGGACCAAGGGCCACATACTGTACTCATTCAAAGCAAACTTTTTAAAAACAGCGATAGCGGAGAAATATATTGTTCCCCGAAAAATAAGATTCTTATGCAGCACAGAGATTTTGACCAAACATTTTCACCAATAAATATTATACATGTAATGACTTTTTTCTGGTGACGAATGAGAAATTCAAAATCTTTAGCATTGTTGCGTTCATTTTTACATTCAAACACATTTGCTCACTTCTGTCCTTATGTCAGTGAAAAAAAGAAAATGCAAATTATTACCACTAACACTCTTCCGCCCAAGCTGTTAAATATAAGTTCTTTCACACACCGCGTGTGGAGAAAAGTTTAAAATATTACCACGAATAGAAAATGCTTCTCTTAGAAATGATATGATTTATTCAGTTTCTGATACGTCGCCTTGTATTGATGTTTATACTCCATATTTTAATAACAAAATTAACAATTGAATACTTTTTTTTATTGGGAAAGCAAGTCAACGCACAACAGTTTGTACCAAATTGGCAGCTGTGAAATCAAAATTTTTCATTACAAGGAAAACTTAGCTTTTGACTATCTGGCAAAAAACTCAACATAGATTAATACAAAAATACTTTCATACGTTTGATCTGTTGAAAAAACCCAAAAAATATGTATTTACCCCAATACATCCTTAGTTTCTGATGAGGAAGGGAAATGCAAACACTAAGTCTGCATCGATTTCTAATAATTGAAATCTAATTCTGTGAAACCAAATTTTACAAAAAAGTTGCTTACCAATCAGTTGCAGCAGGTGTGTGCTATTTTTTCTGATATGTCATGTCATGGAAGGAATCAGCAGGCTTAGCTTTCTTTTCGTAACGCAAATAGGAAAATAAAGCTTAAAAAACCTCAGGAGTTAAAAATATAGGATATTTGATTTGGCGACCCTGACCCGTTTAGTAAGCAAGAAAAAATGAAAATAGGAATTACCAGCTAATAGTTTCAACTTAAAACAAAGTTATTATTATTATTAATTGCAAAGTAGGATTGAATTCAGAATTGGCACACATACACAACAAAACTCATATTTCCCCATTTTAAAGTTTATCTAAAGTATAATAAATTTATGTTCTTGTTATGATTGTTTTTGCCTCTCCTTAATCACGTACACAGAGTTATTTGGATCTTAATTGACTTAGTCAAAACTTAGTTTTGGCATCACCGCCAATAGTAATATCATGAGTAATTAACGAGAATTATGTATTATGCACAATTTGATTTTCTCAAATCTTCAATATTTCTGTTGCCTGTACCAGCTGCGTCGATAAGCGTACTGCGTGGTAAACGTTCGATTAGCGTTCTGCCCCGCGCTAAACACATTTTGCGGCTAAATGTATGGTAACCTTTTTCTAGCACCTTCACGTTACAATGTATTACACGAAATTCTCGCAACATTCGCTATTTTGGAGGAACGGGATTTCGCAAGCCTTAATATATATTTTCGTGAATTTAGAAACATTTTAAACATTCCTTTAATAAAATAAGCCCTTCCTTTTTTCGCAACAAACGTGAAAATTTGACTCAGCAGAAATTTTGTGTTATAATGGGATTTTCGGAATTATCAAGTCCATGGGAAAAGTGCATACGTAAACGGAACGATTTTTTTCGGATAATTTACCGCATTCCAAGTTATATAGTTATTTATTTAGCGTCATTTTCAAGTTTTCGCTCTCTTCTTTCCCTGATCGGAATAAACTAAGACGTGTGGCAAACACATTTAGCTGCCTATACCTCTGTGTGTTCCGTCTGTTTGGATTTTTGATTTCTGTTATTTTCGATTTTTGTAGTGCCAAAGGAGGATTACATACATAAACAAAATGATATTTAATTGCTAGTATTTCACTAAATCTAGTATCGAGTATAAACATCTGTATAAGGCACCGTTTAGACACTGAATATATCATATCTGAGAGCGAAATGTTTTATACGTTGTAAAATTTTAAACTTTTCTCTTACTAAATACTTTTTCTTGCCCGTAAATATAAGAACCGGATGGCTAAAAAAAGCTGACAAAATCCCTTCCATGACGCGGTGTGTGAAAGAAGTAATATTAAACAGCTTTGGCGGAAGTGTTATTGGTAATATTTTGCATTTTCTTTTTATCACTGACATAAAGAGAGGAGCGAGGAAATGCGTATGAATGTAAAAATAAAAGCAATAACAATAGTAATTAATCTTAATGACAATTTTTGGTCAAAATCTGTGTTTTAAAAAAAAGAATTTAATTTCGGGGAAAAGCGCTGTTTTAAAAGTTTGTTCTTAATGAGTAAATGAATAGCGCATTTAATTTAAAAACATTAATTCAAGTTATTATGAGTGTTTCTCAGGTCCTATAAATTTCACAGATTCATTATCATGTTAAAGAAATGGCAAACATGTAATCAAACGGATTTCGTTGACCTGATTTTCGAAAACAAAGAATAATCTTCATGACAAGGTAAGCAGTTTGAATTTTGCCGATTTTTTTGTGGGAACAAACAAATCACCTAAAAAATCACCTCGGCTTAAACGAGCTAAATTCCGATAATAAGTGTCATTCTTCTGTGAATTTTTATTCCTGTTTCACTTTAAAACCATGTTATGGAAGAAAAACACAACTTTTCACTCCACTGGGAAAAACCGTGAACTTCAAAATTCTCAGGCCGGGAGGAAAAGCAGATATGTCTTTGGTAATCAGATCTTCTTTAAGTGAAGCCTTCGGTGACTCAAAAGGTTCTTCCTTTTAGGAATAAACCTATTTCTTATTTTTTTTTTTTTACGGAAAAAACTGCTGCAAACAATATGCTAACTAGTGCTTACTGGCCAGGATAAACATTGCAATTAAGTAACTGGTCATTTCAAACAATTTTACGAAACCAACGATTTTCAGCAGACAATAGCAAAACCCATGGATAAACTATTTGAGTTTATTATTTGTATGTAAAATGGAGGATCAGTTGGATCAAAAAGCTTTCGTTTGCTGTATAAAAAAAAGGACCGAAACGTTAACCTCTTTGTTGATACAGTGTTTATTAAAGCCAAAATAAAAAATACTTCCTGTTGTAATAGCAAGGCAACATACAATAGCTTGAAACGAAATTGCCAGCTGCGAAATGCTCAATTTGCATTGAAGGGTAAGGTAAGCTTTTGACTATCTGGCAAAGAAACCAACATAGACCAAGGTTTAAAAAAAAAACTCTCATACATATATGTTTGTGCCGATGCAGCGACTTAAAAATAGTTTATTCCATGTTTACTCTAATTTTTTTTAAGAAACTTGTCATTCCACCCCCTCGATTATGAAATATTGCAATTAACGCAATTGAATGCAAATTCTGTAATAAGGTAGAACATCAGGGAGTCAAGTGTGAATTGTTAATGCTTATTTTACTTAAAAACCGTGTAAAGGAAGTAAATACTAAATCTTCCGCCACTTAGCCGGGAAAGAGCGACGAATTAAATTTCCAGGCCTGGAAGACGTAAGGCATTACTTTCACAAATCAAATCCAGATTCTTTGATGCTGTCAGTGACTTAAAAAAAATTTCCGTCTAAGAATAAACCTAGCTACTTCTTACATTTTTGACGGAAATAAAAACATCACTACATACCTTTCACCGAGCGGACTAGTGGCATTTAAATAACTGGACACAAATAGACTGTTAATGTTGTTTCTATGAAAGACGAGGCTCGGTAGGCTCTAATAGCTTTCGTTTTCTTTAGTAAAAATGGACCACGCATTAACAATGTCTCCTTTTAGCAGTAACGGTGTTTAACGCAAAATAATAATAATAATAATAATAATAATAATTTTTATATTCAGTTTGATATTCAATTTTTACGAGAATTTTATTATCCAATTATTACTACAATGTTGAAATCGCGGCAGAGTTTATAAAGGAATTAGTGAAAAAAATGGATATTGATAGTGATTATTTTTTATAATAATAATAATAATAATAATAATAATAATAATATATATAAATATTATATAAATAATATATAAATATTTTATATATGTTTGTAATCCACCTTTGGTTACTATAAAATTTAGAAATACCAGAAATTAATTAAGTAGTAATTTTTAATTTATCCAAACAGACGGAGCAAAAAAAAAAGGCTTGGAAAGGTTTACCATCATTGAAAGCAAAGTGTGTTTGCCGCGCGCTTTCGTTAATTCCGTTCAGGGAAAGAACAGAACGAAAACTCGAAAATGATGCTCAATAAATAACTCATTAATATACAGCTTCTAATGCGTTAGATAATCGGAAAAAAAAATCATTATGTTTACGTATGGACGTTTCCCACGGGCATGATATGTTAGAAATATTATATTTGCGAAGCCAAATTTTTTCGTGTTTGTCACGAAAAAAGGAAGTGGGCTATAAATTAAAGAAAATATTTAAAAAGTGCAAAATGGCGAAATTATGCCGAGAAAATTTCGTGTAATACATGTAAGTTAAATCAATTTAATCCTTACAGTGCTCAAAAAATGTTACTATGCATTAAGCCGCAAAATGCGTTTACCGCGCAGAAGCCTTGCAGACGCTTATCGGCGCAGCTGGTACAGTCAATAAGAATATTAAAGATTTAAGAAAAGCAAATGGTGCAATTCTCGTTAATTGCTTATGATATAAATACTGACGGCGATGCCGAAACTAATTTTAACTCACTTAATTGAGATCCAAAATACACTGTGTACTTGATAAAGTGGCGGCGGCAAAAGCCTATGAGAATATCATTAACCGCAGGCAAAACTTTAAATGAAAAATATATATCGGTTTTGTTCTGTATTTGTGTCAACTTTGAATTCAATCCTACTTTGCTGTTAATAATAACTATATTTTAGTTGAATCTATCCGCTGGCAATTCATAATTTCTTTTTTTAGTTACTAAACGGGTCACGGTTGCCATATCAAAAACTGCATTTTTTTAGCTCTGCTTTTTTTTCGATTGAAAGAGCCCTTGCAGGACTTAAGGTTTTGATATTCAGTTACTACTACATTTTGATATTCAGGTTGATATTCAATTTTTACTAAAGTTTTATTATTCAATTATTATTACAATCGTGGCAGAGTTTATAAAGGAATGATTGAAAAAAATATTGGATATTGATAGTGATCGCTTTCTTTCACTTTTGTATAACATATTTTGCTCTTCATTTAACGACTGCATTATAGAATCGTTTATTGTAAATAGTTTTGCGCCACAGAGAATTATCTTAGATGTTGTTAATAAAGGATTTGTTCTTAATTTTTTTTAGCTCCTGAGGTCTCAGTCTAAGCTTAACTTTCCTTTTTCCCTCGCGAAAAGAAAACTATTAAAGCCTACTTATTTTCTCCCACATCTGGCAACTGATTAGCTAACAATTGTTTGTCGACTTTGATCTCACAAAATTTGCATTCAATTACTGATTAGCAATATTAATAAGGGTGGACTGAAATAATTTAATTAGTGCTGCATTTCCATTTAAGGAAACTGATCAGGAAATAAGGACGTACTAAGTACATGTACAAATTTTTCGGGTTAGCCATAGTATAGAATCTAGTGTAATATTTTCTTATTATTAGTGAGTTTCAATTTTTTTCCGTTGTTCGAAAGAAAGCGAATGCCGAGATGACCGGTTTCCTTCCAAAACATAACATAGAAAATTGCATCAAAAGCTTAGCCTGAAAGTTACGTTTTCTTCCCGTAAACCATGATTTAGGCCCCGTCCACACTGACCCGGGTAAATTTGAAAACGCATCTTTTTTTCTCCGGTTAGGTCAACCGTCCACACTGAACCGGCGTTTTCGGACACCGAAAACGGAGCTTTTTCAAAAACGCTCACCAAAGAAGCGTATCGTTTTCAAATTTACCCGGGTTAATGTGGACGGAAAACATTTTACGCGGCGTTTTTAAATTTCACCCTTTTTTAAATTTACCCCGGTCAGTGTGGACGGGGCCTAATTAGTAAGTTTATTAGTACTTAAAAAACTCATTAATAATTCATAAAGAAAATACAAAAGAATTTAATGTTTTTAAATGAGTGTCTTTATATCTGATAAAGACACGGCTAAACTTTACGTCCAATTTTCTAGGCCAAAATAACCCCAAATCTTAATATTAGTGCAAGAATGAGTTGATCTACATCAGAAGATTTTTAAGCCGTTCAATAAATTCGCAGTTCGTGTTGTTTTGATAAAACACTGCTACTCATTTATTAAACATTACAAAATTACACATTTTCTCATCAAGACGCTGGCATCGCATTGTTAATCGTGGTCAGGATTTTTGGGCACCAATGCGAGAAGAATTTAGGAAAACATCGATGTTGTGTTAGTATACACTTTTTGCGAAGGAACTTTGTTTTAGTAATTTTATTCTGTTAACCAGAAAATGACTGACACATTTAATTCGAAAGCACAACCAGAAACACATCTCCTTCAATAAATTGCACTTTATATAAATACACATTTTCGTGAGTGAATTACCAAATTAATGACCATGATACAGAGATTGCATAAGCGCGGTTCAATAAGTCGATTTTACCAAAAAAACTGTATTCATGGTAAGAAGGTTACATTTCTCCAGTTTTCATTAAGATAAAAATAGAAAAAAATATTTTTATTTTCTATAAGGAAAAAGTGAGGAATTTTTATGTTACTAAAGGCACTACTTTTCTTTTTGTCTTACAGGAAATGGCTGAAGGTGCTAACAGTGCAATCTGTGGTCTGCCTTACTGGGTTCCAATCCCAAGAAACGACACTGCCTCATTTATACATGATGTTGTTGTGTGTGCCGTCAACGTACCTTTCTGCATCTTTGCATTTCTTGGAAACCTGGCTGTCATTGTAGCTGTTATCAAGACACCTTCCCTGCAAAGACCGTGCAATGTTTTGTTGTGCAGTCTGGCCACTACTGATTGTTTGACCGGTTTAGTAGCACAGCCGTTATTTATTGCCTGGCGTTTGATGATTCACCGCATCCATGAATCCTGCGATCATCAGGCTGAACTGTTTTATGCGTCTGATGTCTGTCAAGCAGCCTTTACAGGATGGTCGTTCGTCAACATCACCCTGCTTAGCTTTGATCGCCATTACGCATTAGCAAAGCCTATGGTGTACCGTGCATCCGTGACGAAGAAAGGTAACTTATGTAGAATGATCAAATAGTGAAGAGCATAAACAACAACAACAACAAGGTTATATGAACTGCAAAATTACTAGTTACTACTTAAACAATAAATAAATGAAAAATACACACAGTTGCTGGTCACCCAAAATAGCTAAAAAGCTAAACTAGTTGGGTGACCACATTTATTAATTTAAAGTAAATATAAGGTCAGAAAAGAGGCATTTTACATTTTACACACTTAAAATCCTCTGATTAAGCTTCCACCTCCCTTCCCTAATAAGTTCTTCTCGCTCGTTATGGGGCAAGAAATTAATGAAGCCTCTATTTTTAAAACTCCCCCCCCCCCCCTTTTTCTTCACAACCGAAACAATAAAGGAAAGGCTATTACCTTTGCTTTTTACCGTACTAGTTAGGGTACGAAACAACATATATAGTATTTTCGAGCATTTGGGAAATATAGCGGTACTTACACTAAAAAAATCCTAATATTATCCACGAATATAAATTGCAGCCGTCCTGTCCCTGTAGCCTAGAGGCAATTTCAATATATGTACATGTACCTACTGTACACCTTACTGTACACCTACACCTACACTAACTATACTTACACCTACACCTACACTTAAGGGCATGCGTACTCTGCATCAGTCTGAATACTCTTTTAGAGGTACTAATATTTTCACGCACTATGTAAACCTGTTACCACTACATATGGCCTCAGTTCTTTTCGTTACTTTGTATCTAAGACCTGGGACTCCCTACCTGATAATGTAAGGTCTGAGCTTACTTTAACTGGTAGGAGACTCCTGAATGAAAGTAATCTCCTTTCAGACATAATGGTATGTTGAACATTTTTCATGTTAATAGATGTAAATAGATTCCCCCTTTTTTCTTTTTTTATACTATTTATTTTCTCGAAGATATTAGCCTTTTCAGGCTACTCTGTAATTCGAATATAAATAAAGTTCATGCATGTATGTATGTACACCTTTACCTAACAACAAAAACTTACAGAGATTTTATATCTGATTCAACAGATGCCATACTGGCCGTCATCACAACAGGCCCATCCTGGCTGATATTGGCGATTTTGGTCACTGTCATTTTACCTACGTTTCCCGCAATCGTCCTGGGACTGGTTCTGGGTGTGATTTTGCTAATTCTACCAATTGTGAACCACGTTGGAATCGCCATTGCTATTCGTCGCCATAACAAGCAGGTGGCGGACGCCGTTTCAGGACAGAATTTATCTGTTATATTTAAGCGGGAAAAGAAAGCGGCTATTGACATGTTCATAGTTATCGCTCTACTATTGCTTTGCCAGGCTCCCTTTATTGCCATCATTATGTTCTCTGGGGCTTTTACTCCCAACACGTTTGGAGTCTTGTATATGTGGTGCGTAACGCTTCTTTATCTGAATTCCGCCATAAATCCTGTTTTGTATTTGGTTCGGAAGAGCGAGATCAGAAGTGCTGTCAAATCCATGATCTGTATTTGATCACTGATGAAATCATTCCAAAATGCTGTTACATTTTCTTTTGTTAATCTCTGAATCCTTTTTAAGTTTTCTTTCTGTCTTCTTAGAGGAAATCAAAGATAATCGTCTAAAATAAGTAAAAAGAGAAATGAATTTATTGAAGTATCAATGTCTTTAACACTGCTGTGCTTATTGGGGACACTGTAAATCTCTAAATCAACAAACAAATGTTTCAAATAGAGCAGGAACTTGTTGAAAAACCTAACTGGCATGAGGCTGACCAGTTGGCTATTTACGAAGCGTGGAGGAGTCTTTATCTCGTTTGTTATTTAAGGAAAATTTAACATTAAGTTAGTAGGCTACAAAAACCAATACCGGCTTACACCTGGGGCTTATTAAGTGTAACCCTTCCTATAAGCTTGTAGGATGTAATTTTACGTCATTGAAATTTACTTTATTTTCCCCTTCTAAACTAATAACAAGAATTAATGTTCAAAAATTAATGTTAACCAAGCCAGATTTAAAAGATCTAATTGTTGACATTTAATTGTTCTTACTTTTAATTTAAAGTCAATAAAGAAATGCCAGAGCTTTCCTTTGTTTTGTATTCACCTCTAGTTCCTCATCTTGCATTGTTGATCAAGTCCTATGCAAAGTCCGTTATTTACTGGCTTCCAGTATTTTCTGCTCAAATCTGATGGCTGATAATCGGAAGTGAGCACTCTATGCAAGCTCAAAATATCGGGCTTTGTCAGAGCCAGGGTTCTTGGTGCTGACCGAAAGAAAACCGCTGAGGACAAGATTTGGCGATTTAATCAACTTTTCTTTCGAAGTTTAGGACGTTTATCTCCTAGTTTCCAAACTAGAGATACTAATAAAGTGATCACAGAACCGGTGCCAAATTCTACATTTGTGAGATGATCTTTCAATTAGAATCGTTCAGAAACGACTAAGTTTTGTATCGAATCTTCTGGAATCCGCAATGGAAAAGAAATGGAACCAATCAAATTGCAAGATTTACATAATTCCGCCCGCTCACGCACTTAGAAAAATAACCTTTTGTTATGTAAATTTATTTATAAAAGTACGATAATAATATAAATTATTCATACTTACAGCATAGAGGGAGTCACCTTCGAGACACGATAGCTGTTAAAGATTTTCTCTGCTGTTTACCGCTTAACTTAAACCCAGCGCTCTCTGAGGAAGCATTATTTGCCGAGGTATGTCTAATTTTATTTGCCATTTTTGACAATGATTCATTTAACTATTGCTTCAGTTCTCATGTCTAATCAGCTTTTAACCTTTTTATCATTTCTGTATTTGGAAATTGACCTTTTGTAGCCTCTATCCTCAACTAACAATCATGACGTGCTATTCTCAATTTCCCTTCCATTCTTCGCGTTTTGTGACTGTCCTTATTTTTTTCTGTTACTATTTATCTGCTTCTGGAGAAGATTGCAATTTGGATGGAATTCGTTAGCGGTGGTACTCAATTTTCTCTTTTTATGCCGGAACAAAAACCCCCAAGACGTTATTCACAGAACTGGGAGATACAAAAAAGAAAATGAATGTAATTTTTTGTTAATTTTACTGCTACTTTTTCGATGAGGTATGTCTGCATCGCACGTCCAATACTGCTTTCACTCGCGCACAGTGGTACAGTATATACACGAGCTTTTGTTTGTCGGGAGAAACCATTATGTAACCTGACTGGTCTAAGAGCACTCTAAAGCCTTGAATGCTGATACGCTAAGAGCAAAGCATTTTAATACGCTTAAAGCAATCATTTTAAACTTCGAGTGCTGTTAGTCATGCAAGATTTACAAGAACTATAAGACCGATTTTCTATGTCAAAATTGCGAATACAGCCTTTAATAAATATCTTATTCCTAGTAAACAAAATTTAAACGTTTCAAGGTTGCCTCAACGATAAAATATATCTCCTTTTAACTAACTAGAACATTGGTTCCATGAGCATTCTTTTTAGACCATATGAGTGAAGACAAAAATCTACCTATAAAGGCTTGTTACTATACCAACAAGTTGGCTCATGTAGCAATTTTTTTTCCATTTTCGGGTTTTATGTTTTAATAATATTTTCAAATGTAAAATCTCCAATAGCGATTTTTTAAGCTCGAAAAAGAAAAAGTTGATATAATGTTTTAAATGCTTCACAATTTCACAACTCAACTGGGCTCAATCCAAGTGGCAAGTTGCATGCCGTGTCCATGCTAGCGGGCGGGTTAGCAGTTCCACTTTACTAATGATACAATCATCGGGACCTTTTGTATGTAAATTTCTTAAAAGCTTTTATTCCTTGGTTATCAATGACAAACTATAACGGGTTGTCACTTCTATGAGCGGATTAATACCGTAACGATAAGTATCGGTCTTGCAGATTACTGTTTACAAAATACTCTGATTGCTATTTACCTAAGCCAACCGCCCGATTCTACCAGGTGCTGGGTTGGTTTGGTTGGGGTAAGGGTGTATTGCTGTGTTTCGTGACTGATGATAAAACAGCGGGAGCTTTTGCTATGTAAATTTATTTAGCTTTTGTTTTACTAGATGAGAAAAGGCTAATGTCACATAAGACGGTCGCCGGTCAGATCGCTCCATAGTCAGATCGCTCCCAATAATATCGCTCCAAACTGAAGTGACTTCGCACCAAGTTAAATCAAAGATCTCTTCGAGATATCGACTTTTTTTGCATGAAGTTAGTATGAGTAGAAGGTTTATCCTGGGCATTGTTGTTCGAACATATCATGGAAGAATTCAAACGTCTGTCAGTTCAAGCATTTTTTTTTATTTTCGCGGAGGAAATGCTGTATTTGTCAGTCGCGACGGCTGGGCGCTTTGCGACTCATATAGTAATACTTTGGCTTGGTTAAAAAAGGTAAACTTTGACGCTTGCCTTTAATCGAAATAGTTGTTTCCTTTCGAGTTAGAAAGATTTCTACTCGGCTTAATGCAGGGCTCTCGATAAAGGTTACGCACGACAGAGTTACCTTTTGTCTCGTCACGCAATCTTAACCCACATTGAGAAGTAAAGTTTCGTTTGGATATTACCAAAAGCCGCTTCTCCTCGCGTTATTCTTTACCTTACGGCTACACATGCCATTTCTAACGACTACATTTCCGATAAAACAGTTGCTGTTTTTTTTTCTAATGGCGATGCATTAACTTCTGAAAAGAAGCAAAAACTTTTAGTGTTTACTGCTTCCACCGGAAGTAATTTCACAACAGGCTACAAAAAAACTTGTAAATATCACTTCACACCTGCATTGAATGTTGCAATTCTAAATTGTGTAACTCAGCAGAAATAATCAATTGTCACGAAATTAGTTCCTTTTGGTTAACTATTAGCAACGTTTTAGTGTGTGAAAGACTTGTACCAGTACAAATATTATAACTTAGCTTACCTAAATACTTTACACACAAAGAAGCATTGATGTCGGTAGAATCCCGCGCACCGCTGTAGTAACTAAAACAGTCTATACACTTCCACATCACATTCTAAATTAAAACTGCAACCTAGAAGTCAACAACGCGCTGTTTACAAAACTCAAACGCAAATTAAGGAGCCAAAGAAAACCCCAATCGAAAACACATTGAATACTCGTGTCGCGTATACGCTTATTTCGGTCTACTTCAGCAAACAAACAGTTCAGCGGTTCAATACATTCTTCATATATGGCAGCACCCGAAACTAAACTGTGAACAAGCTCAGAACAAGCTCAGCACTGCGATCCTAAAATAGCTACATGTCAGCTGCTCAGTGAAAATTTTAACTTAAAATCACACACTTGCCCTTCGCTCAATTCTACACGTGGAAACAATCGACGTAGTACCTGATAGGACGCCTTTCGAACACATTCTTCTGAAATACCTGTGTAGAGATACAAAAGTCCAGGCAAAAAGGTGATATGGGGCAAAAAATAGGTTGACATATTACCCAATGCATTGCCTGACAGGTTAAAGGAATTAACCACGTCGGAAAATTCACGATTGCCCCGAAATTGTCCTAGAACCCCAGACATTCTGCATAAGTCTATCTATCTAAAAGAACGCGAATAAATGATTGTTTACTCCCGTTTAGCGTGAGTCACGCAATCGATTGTAACGAAATCAAATGCCTTAGATTAAATATTAGCGCACCTTATTACGTAAAACACTTGTAACAGTACAAATTTGTGTTCTTAATCGTTTTAGGTTAAATATTAGCGCCCCTTTCGTGTGTGACGTGCTTTTACCAATACAAATTTCCGTTCTTGCTTTCGTGCGCTGCACCGCTCACATTCTCCATTGGTCATGTCTCACTTGAGCTACTCACGTGTAAAAATTGTTATGTAATGTTTGTAAATTTGACAAGTCACGTTTATTCGACGAAAACGCAAGTGTTGACTGACGCTTTGTTCACCCACACCGAAAAGAAATCCCTTGAATTGAGAACGCGAATAAATGATTATTTACTCGTGTTTAGCGTGACTAACGCAATCGATTGTCGCGAAAACATATCCTTTAGGTTAAATATTAGCGACGCTTTAGTATGTGAAAGACTTGTAACAGTACAAATTTGCGTTCTTAAACGTTTTAGGTTAAATATTAGCGCCCCTTAAGTGTGTGAGACGCTTGTACCAGTACAAACTTGCGTTCTTAATCGTTTTAGGTTACATATTAGCGTCGCTTTAGTCTGTGAAAGACTTATACGTTGCCTTCATGGGCTGAACCACTCACATTCCCGATTAGTTGTGTCATATCTGATTTGAAATACTCACGTTTAAAAATAATTGTTATATAACGTTTATACATGTGACAAGTCACGTTTTTTCCACGAGATCGCAAGTGTTGACGCAATACTAATGAGAGACCCTTTCATCACCCACAGCGGAAAGAAATCCCTTGAGAAATTAAAACAGTCCCTTGAGAGTTAACAAGAATATGGTTCCTTCCGGTTCCAGATTACCCCACTTAACCGCTATTCTCCTTCCTTTTGCTTGTAAACAAGCAAAAAAAGTCGAAAAATGTCTATCAAGTTGATCGAGTACTTAGGTTTGCTCGTAACTTTCGATCGCTCCATGGTTTAAATTTATAGTGTTTATTACTTACTACAGAACGCGATAATCAAGTCATAAGTTTTGTCCGTACTTTATGACTAAAAGTCCGAAGTAAAAGTTTAATGAAATAAAGACCAACGTATTTTTTTGTTGTTCGTTTCGCCGTAAAAAAACATAAGACAATGAACTTGTCTTAAGTGATGTGACGATAGCTGTTGAACGTTCAAATCTGATTTCAACAAATTAATTAAAAAAAACAGTGCCCTGCTTCATTTGGACGAATACGCTTGCAGGTCCGACTTCTTAACTTTTAGTATTTTTTCTCGATATACGAGTGATACAACTGTCATAATTCGCCGTTTGCTATCACTGTCTCTATTTGTAAGTAAGAAACGATCTTCGACTTCAATTTTCGAATTTATTTGGATAGTTAAGAAGCAGGAAAAAAAACAGGGCTTCAACGTGATTCCAAGATGCGACCTCCGCGATACCGCAGCGACGTTCTACGAACTGTGCTAATGAAGCCACACATTTTTTGAAATTATATTTTACCCGCGAGAGGAGTGAAATGATGAGTAGTATAGAGCAGTTTTCAATTGAGTGTCGTAAAACCAAAACTAAAGTAATTACTCTGGCCAATCACAAAGGACACGAACAATCCAGTGAACCAATCAAAACTCGAAGCAAATACATGTGGTTGGCACGAAGCGCCGGAAAACGTGCGCGAGCGAGTCGCGATTGGTTTTGGTTTTACTTCTGATTGGTTGAGAAAATGGCGCGAGAGTTTTAAGCCAATCACTAAGCGAAGTAATGCAAAACCAAAGCAAACGCAATTTACTTTCGACACTCAAGTGAAAACCGCTCTATGAGATGGTTTAATATGTGAACTGTGGATGTAGATGTAAGTATGAAAGGATCTTACAGTGAAATTTCCAACTTAAGTAATTTAAAGAAGCCGGAAAAAGCAACAACAAACAAACAAAATTCTCCATGATGATTTCCACACACATCTTTTAATGTTAGTTCCAAGAATTTGGTGGTACACCAAAACAATATAAGCCTTCAAGCGCAGACGCCTTTTGCCCAAAATTACGACTTGAAAAAAGCTGGCGAAAAACAGACACTGTGTTCGTATTTCAGACTACGGTTGTCTTTGGTTTCAAGTTTTATTTTCGTTCTTTCTCATCCGTATAATTTAAATACAGTGTTGGATAAACTAACTATATATTGATTACCATTAGGAATTCGTTATTAAAACTGATTTACGCTGTCTTTTTCAGCGTAGTTATGTATTCAGCCGGGAGGATTTTGTCCTTGATTCTGCTTTGCAGCATTGGAAATGGTGAGGAAAAGTAATTTTGTTTTCTTCCCTTGCTAGAGTCCCTTTGATTCTCGTATTGTAGTTAACTTGAACCGGTTTGATAACTAGTTTAAAATTTTCTACTTTTGTTTTTACCCACGCGGCATCGAATCCTACCGTCTCGAGGCCGGTACCTCATTCATTTATTGCAATATTTTGGGACTAAAACAAATCAAAGTAGCTTCGTTTTGATTTGTTAAGTCATCTTACACCTTGGTGTTTAGCGTTGGACGCCATGTTGGAAAGGCGATTTCTTGTGATCGAGCAAGATTCAGTGTCTCCGTAAGTCTTCTGTGCAGGCGTTCAGCCCATAAATCCGTGACCTCAGTTTGAAAGATAGTACCTTTAGGAGAGCAGTAGGTTTTCAGAAACAAATACCTTTTGTGTACTTCATATAAAGCGACGTAGATGTGCTACAAATTTTGCCTGTGAACACAGTCATGTGCACCACCCCTACCCGCTTTACAAGATTTTTAATTAATTCAATTTGATATTAGTCTAATTAATTATTCAAATAAAATGTGTAACAGGAATCGAGGGAAGGAGTGAAGGAGTGAAATTGGTCTCATCACCAGAACTCGGATTTTCCGAGTTAAAAATGGAGTCATATCCAGTAACGAAGACTGATTTTTGGGGTTTACATTTAGGGTGGTCTCCACAACAAACCATTTTTGGCATTTCTGACAGGGGTAATCCTTACATAATCTCTTAGTAATGAAAGTTTTAGAATGTTTTGTTGCATCTGTAATAGAGACGATGGGTCACAATTATTTTAGGACCATTTCATCAAGGCTCACCATGTTTAAAGTAAAGTATAATATGCTATTGTTATTCATAAATTAACAGCTCCTACTGGAAGCACTGCTCGACAACTGTTGGCCGGGTACTGGGGTCAAAATAGCGCCGGACCTAGCCAGGGCCATGACAAATTTGAGAAGCCACTTAAGGAGGTGTGTCAGACAACCAAATATGACATATTGAATGTTGCATTCCTTGACATCTTTTTCGACACAAGAAATCAAGGTAAAAATTAAAACTCATTGTAACACATTTTAAAGCCACATGCCTTATCTTAAATACAAGAATGTAATGATTCCTCTGCATTTGACCGCTTTAACGTCTTGTTATGCGTATTTATACATGAGCCCCTGGCCCAGACACTCAAGAGCAACCTCGTCCTATGCATGACGATAATAAATTTAATGACTGACTGACGGACTGACTGATTGATAGATAGATAGATAGATTGATTGATTGATTGATTGATCGATTGATTGATTGATTGATTGATTGATTGATTGATTGATTGCAACGCCTATAATAGAGTGGGCCAAGTAGCTGGCAAAACATGTTCGCTATATCGAGGCTCTTTCCCATTTATTTTACTTTTATAACTGGGGCGAAAAATACCTTTTGTTAAACCGAAGACCTCGTTATAAAGAGATTCCAAGTTTCCTTTCCAAGCTTTACTATTCATTATTTAATGCAATAAGTGTTCTAAGAGTGTATTAATTATAAGTATACCAGGGTTTTTAACTGAAGGTTAACACCTTGAAAACAGTAGGAAAAGGGTATTATAAAAGTGAATCGCATCATGTTAGCCTTAAATTCATGCCCGATCACCCTTACTATGACTAAATTGTACGATTCAAAGGTCGCAGTTGCAGTTTATATTTTTCGTATACATACTCAGTTCACATAGTTGAGTTTTACATAATTATATACATTTTTCTTTTAGATTCGTTGCCTGCCCTAAACTTCGCGCATCACTGTACTCAAAAAATCTCCGAAGAATACCCAACACTTCTTCGTTGCCCTGGCATTGAAGAAGGAATAAAAGAATGCCAAAAACTTGGAAAGAAAGTGCTGATTTCTGTTGGTGGGCCTACTGCAGACGGAACTCTTCCCAGTCCTGCAAAAGCAAGAGAATTTGCCCAAACATTATACGACTTGTTTATTGGCGGTGACCGACAAACTAACGAGATGAGCTTAAGACCGTTTGGATCGTGAGCTATATATATTGTTTTCCCTACCCTCAAACATGTTTAACATAAGTGCTGAATTTCCACTGCAGTTTTTAGCCCCATTTCATTCAAGAACCAAGACAGGTGTGGGAAGAGAACATTTGGGAGTTGACAAGTCAACTAATGACAATTAAAATTTCAAAGCTGAGAGCGAAGTTTTGCTTATTTTACACATTACAGATAATATTAGTCTAAAATGTGGTTTATATTCCAGCTCGCAGGATTCAAAGTTGGTTCATTTATGGATTACATGCATGATGATAATAAATTTAATTTATTTAGCAGACCAGAGATAAATACCATGTAGCCTTCCCTTTCTGTGCGCTTTAATTATTCTTTTAAAGAAGCTACGTCAAGGACTGAAAAAATGGCAATGTTTGTTGTTCGTAATCGGTCTTAATCTTCGTCAGTCGAAACCATCCTTGGTTATTTTTGGGTTTTTATTCCTCCTTTGTTTTTTATATATTAGAAAACTATTGTTTTCAGATGTCCTTTAATTTGAAAATAATCAGAAAAATGACTTAAAATACCGTGACATAACTCCTTTAACCTTTCATTCTTCATCAAACGATAACCAATAATAACTAACGATCATAAAATAACAGACAGCCAGGGTGGTTGGGGTCCTTGTAATCTCAAGTCAAGATTCAGTTCGTCGAAAAACCGAATCCCAAGGCTTTCACTTCAAGGGCCTATGACATAGCTCCTTTAACCTTTCATTCTTCATCAAACGATAACCAATAATAACTAACGATCATAAAATAACAGACAGCCAGGGTGGTTTGGGTCCTCTGTAATCTCAAGTCAAGATTTTCAGTTCGTCGAAAAACCGGATCCCAAGGCTTTTCACTGCAAGGGCCTATGCGTTGAAAAGAGCGTGGTACTGACATGAAGAACAAAACATAATTAATGACTAATTATTCTTTGTTTTCTACTTAAGGGCAGTAATGGACGGTGTGGACCTTGACATTGAAGGCGGAAGACCTGAACACTATCCTGATCTCATAAGGGAACTGCGCAGGCTGATGGATTCCGAGACAGGCGCAGCTAAGAAAAGCTATCTGATTACAGCTGCACCTGGATGCTTGTATCCTGATCATTATTTAGGACCAGAACGGAGTGGAACTGGTAAGAAGCCTCTCTGAAGTTGATTTCTGGTAAACAACTTCACTAGGGATGGGTGGGACGATAACTGAGGGAGGTAAGGGCCACAGGGTTATCAGGGTAATTAGTCTATGACTGTAAAGTGTTTTTCCTTCGTTACTTACTTACTGACTGACTGACTGACTGACTGACTGACTGACTCCTGACTGACTGACTGACTGACTGACTGACTGACTTCTGACTGACTGACTGACTGATTCCTGACTGACTCAGACTGACTGACTGACTCCTGCCTGCCTGCCTTATTTCAAAATTCAAGTTTCTATAGGAAAAACAACAAATGGACACTTCAGTTTGACAAAAATCTCAGTGCAGGTTCTAATTCAGTGGAAAGACCCTAAAGAGGGCATAAAAAACCGTTTGCAAATAGGGGGCGGGGCTTGTAGCCGGATTTTTTTTTCATTATTGAAAAGATGAGCTTTTAACCGGGCGGGGTCTATAAGCGTGGAGGGGAGAGGGGAGCTTTTTCGGTATTTCTACTGCCTTCTCCCTCCGATATACGGTATTTTGTGACGTGATAGAACGGGGTTTTACCCAAGAACACAACAGAGTAACTCCGGGAAGGGCTCCAACCCAGAAAGCTCGATTGAGAGTATGTAGCTCAACTATTATTAAAGCAACCGCATGCTTCCAGAAAATGTTCTCAAATCCATGCAGTTTCTTTATTGACAAGTTACTAACTTTCACGTGATCTTTCTTATAATGAGGTAATTTTTTTTAGTATTGTTGGTTTGATTTACAAGCAAGAGCCTTCCCCCGGCCCTTTTATTTTATGGAACATTATGGACCGAGATATTATGATACTTAACCCTATTCAGACCGGGGGGGGGGGGGGCTTTTGAGGCCCGCGCTGACTTTAAACTCTTATAACTTTTTTAAGATTTAACCAAACGCTGCGAAACTTTCTGAGTTTTCCTAAACTTTATCTGGCAATAATTTAGTAGGGTTGGATGATGTGTCAGGAACTTGACATCACCATGGCAACGACATTTTGACAGGCAAATTTGTAATTTTGCATGTTTCTGCTAATAAAAATCAACTTAAATGGAACTATTTTTACATTTTTACGGGTTTAAAGCACATTTTTATTGATTTTGAGTAATTTGCAGTCATTTTTAGTGGTTTTCTATCATGTTGGGAAAATTTTAAAATCCAAGATGGCGGATCCAAGATGGCGGCTGTTTTGACATCATGATGTAATTGTCACGTGATGTGACGTCACCATCCCACGTGACGTATACCAAAAGAAAGGTGTTCGGACATACAATGCATCCTATAAGTTTCATTGTGATTGCTTAAATATTCTGGAAGTTACATGGGGGGGGGGCTTCCGAAGCCCCCCCCCCCGGTCTGAGAAGGTCCAAAAAAGCCCGGTCTGAATAGGGTTAAGATTCGAACATGGAACTCGCTTACTCACTCATGAAACTTCGTGTTAATTATTATTTATGTCATTGACTATGTTTTACTTTTTTTGTTACTGACGCTTCTGTGTAACGTTGTTTTTATTTAGCTCTTAAGGAGGCAGGAGAGCTCGTTGACTATCTCTTTGTGAAATTCTACAACAACTATTGTCACACTGGTGACCGATCATTCCGTGCAGAAATGGACAAATGGCTGTCTTTTGCACAATCACAAAGTCGACCTCTGGTGTTTGTTGGATTGCCAGCTCATGCTTCGGCTTCAATGGACCCCTTGCACTACAGGTCACCCAAGGAGTTAGAAGTCATCTACGAGGTTCGTTTTTGTGTCAGGCCGAGTTCATGGTATCTCCAAAAAGCTCTCGCCCTACGGCACTCGCATTTTATGGAGAAACTGAAACTAGGGAGCTGTAGATCGGATGACGAATTGCGCAGCTGGGGCGAAATGTTTGACAAACTCGTCGGTTTAAGCAGAAAAAGTGTTCTTACAAGCTGTAACGCTCGTGTGCAATTTTGCACTGATTTAATTTCTAATTTCCCCGAGATTTTTTCAGTGTTATTTAAAAAGAAATCGAGCAGATTTTTTCATGGTCTACACTCTTATGGGCAATACTTATGACGCAATGAGATTGCCGAAAATGACCTTACTGTAAAAGGTAGATGTGGTGCAGCACCCTTTTACTTCATCAATGTCAAGTGGATTTACAGAAAAAAAAAATACTGTATACGTGCTATTTGTCGAACGGTCCAAACGACGAACTTATAAACTGGTGTAGAAAAAAGACTCTTTTTTCTTGCAGAAGTTAAAAACAAAAGCGAGCCTTGGTGGAATAATGCTGTGGGACGTTTCTTGGGACCAAAACAACATTGTCGATGGGAGTAGATATTCTGACCACGCGTTCACTCTCTTAAAAGACACTTTAATTGTAAGGCCCACTACGAGAGCCCCTACGCAGGCTGCAATCACGAGCTCAGGTCAAGAAACTTCACAAGGTACTGCTCAAAGGAACGAGAAGAACCGCGAGGGTCGGGGACATTCCCATAACCTATAGTTGTCTTTACAAATCTATTTTTAACGAAATGGAAAGGTACTGAAAGAAACAACAACAAAAAACTGCGTGATGTAGAATTAACCCCAACAAAATATGTGAAAAATACTCCAAAAATTCCTTACACCTAGCATAATGTCTACTACTACTGAGCTAAAGGAGACTCGGTTAAACTATGGGTATCTGACAAACATCCTGCATAGTGCTAAGAATTAAATGTCGATCACTAAAGATGCTTTTGGGCGATGGTGGGGGAAAAGATGATATATTATAAGCATGGTAATTAAAAGATTATGGTTTTCCGTGAAAGGCACATTCTGTCTCATTTACTCGTGTACCATCTTTTTTTTTTTATCAGAAACAGTTATGTCAAAATTCAATGCTGCAAATTGCTTCGCAAAAAACTGCCCTGTGCTAGTTCATTTTAGTTTCGTTCTCATTGTCATTTAATGTTCTTTCTTATTATTATTATTTTTCAGTTTCGTTTGATTGCGCTGACAAACAAGATGGATTTTATCCAAATCCATCTGATTGTGCCAAATATTACACGTGCAGCAGTGGTACTACGTACGAGTCAACGTGCCCAACTGGTTTGTTGTTCAACTCGATTTCCAATAATTGTGATTGGTCAGAGAATGTTGAGTGCTGACTTCATAAAACGTCGCTTCGATATAAAGCGCATTTATGAAATGGTCATTTGAAAACAAAGATCAAATGTCTGTAATCACATGTATGACATGTATCAGTGCAATGTGGGTTAAATAAAGTGAGAAATAAAAGCAATTTTATCTATTTATTTCAATAAGTTCCCTTTACATTAGTTAAAAGCAAATAAACTGACCCCAACAACCAAATTTTGATAAGAAAATATAAAGTTTTGACCAACTCACTGGACTAAGGCCCACTACTTAGAAGGACAAACCTCGAAGAGGAGAAAAAACATAATACTTCTCGTGTCTAGGTAAATAAAAGTAAACGTGTTTAAACTTAACAACCCTTCTTAAAACACAAGGGTAATCCTTATCCAGTTCGGCTAGCGAAATATAACTAAAAACGAAAGTTCGCTAATCTGCCATAATAGCCTTAAACTTAACTCCAAATTCAGCTGATACATACACACTCACGTCGCTTACTAAACAGCTTATTAAGACATAACTTTGCTCAGTCCCTCTGCTATGATTAAAACTAAATGTATAAAATAAAGTTTGCTTTTGGATTTCGATGAGATTCGTAGGTCTTTAAAACACAAACGCTTTCTCTCTTATCTGGTTTATTTCGTCGTCGTTGAACATGATGTCATCACCAATGACGTAAAATGGCGCCCACTTGGAAATTTTCTTTAACTCTTCTTTTGCCTGCATAAGAACCATTGCCTGTTGCAATGCTTGGCAGACGGCCATGTTCTGATATAAGTGATTGTAGAACAGTTCCATAAACGACAGAGTCGCGTCATCATCGATAGCCCACAAAGCCACCATCACAGCTCTTGCTCCAGCCCCCAAGAATGCACGAGCTATACCCACAACTCCCTCGGCCTTGATATCACCTTGAGCACTTTGGCAGCAACTAAGCACAACCAAGCGTGCTCGAAGGCTCAGTTGAGCAATATCTCCGCATGTCAACATGTATTCCTCCTCAGAAGGAAGGCGGTTTATTCGAGCCGGGTCTGGATTGGGAGCAAGGAAGATTTCCCCTCGATTCGGGTCGCCATGAGCTGCGATGTGTATAACACTGGCTTTGACAAGATGGTAAAGAACACGTGCCTTGGTCGCCATTTGCTTTAGGAGGGCCGACGTATGAAGGTAGGAAGCAACCTTCTCAGCCTCTTTTTGAGCTCCAGGCAGTTCGCAGGGATTTATTTCCTTTCCTTGACGGTTGACACGTCCTACCAGGGGATTTCCAACCACCAGTGCCCCACCAATCAAATCACTTTTTGGACGCCAAGATATCATCGATAAGGTTTCAAGAGAGGTACATACTTGTATACTGAATTTTTGACAAAGGAAACGTCCCCTGTTATCAACCAGTGCGGAGAATGGTAGACGATAGAGGAGAAATTCAGGTATAATCAGCAACTTGTTGCCTTGGATAAGATCCTCCACTGGCTCGATCAAAATTTGGTACAGCTGCCGCAAGGAGCTTACTGGGTCGGAAATATCCCTGGCCGTCTCCAACCTGCTTCGAGCGAGTGTATCACTGATGACCTGGACGTTGCACTTTTCTGTGCTGGCAGCTTCACTTCTTGGATGTGTCGAGCTCGAGTCAAAGGAACAGAGCGAATTATTTAGTAAAAAATCATTCGCATTATCTTTCTCGGCACTTGACAGCATTCTGTCTTCCAGCTCTTCTTGATTCCCGACTTCTTGTCCTATCTCAGCAAGTGCGATTTCGATAAGTTCAAGTAGTTTCAGGTAGTTATCATCATCGCGATGAGGCCATTTTACCACCCTCGCCTTTGAACTGGAGATAACAAACGTGTACAGTTTGCCCTCGACAAAGAAATAGAAGAGAGTGGTCACGTCAACGGCGTTGCGAAGTTTATCCAGGTACTCAGAAACGCGATTTTTATCTTCATACTTTGCTGTTATTTTACTGTACTCGTTCTTTACTTCAAACTTGTAATATAACAAATCTTTCAACGCCATCGCACGCCCACGATCTGCTGCTAAAAGGGCTTCTTCAGCTTGGCCTACATGAAGCATTGTGTAGGCAAGGGCCTTGTACACTCTTGTATGAAGATCTCCAATAGATATCTTGAGACTGTCATCTGTGCCAAGATTCACCCTGATGTCTTCGTATTCCTTGATGCACTTCTCATAGCTAGCAATAGCTCCGGTATAGTCCTTTAACATGAGTAAACACCTTCCTTTAGCCGACATGGCTTCACCGGCGTTGACTCTATTGCCAGTTTCTTGAGCGAGTTTTAGCGCTGCCTGATGTTTGATTAATGCGCTCTTGAAGTCATTCTGTGATTCGAGAAGGAGTCCTACGTTGATTTCTGCAGCTGTCAATGCCGTCTTGTCGCCACCTTCTTTAGCAAGCTCAGTGCACCGCTGGAAGTATTTCATCGCCGTTTCGTGTTCACCAAGTGCGTTATATGCGTTTCCAAGGCAGCCACATGAAGTAGCCTCAGCTCTGCGATCTCCCATTTCAATTGCCAACTTAAGGTGCATCTGGGAATAGCTGAGAGCTTTACTTGGATCACGAAGCTTAAAGTAGGCATTGCTTAAATTAGAATAAGCAGCCCCTTCGCCAGCCTTAAACCCAGCTACTTTAGCGATGGAGAGTGACATTTCAAAGTATAGAACGGCTTTCTGGTAATCTCCCACATCTATGTAACAGAGCCCCAAATTGGTGTAGCCACTGCATTTCATCATTTTATCGCTCGTCAGCTCGCTTATTTGGATCGACTTCTCCAAACAATCCATCGCCTTTTTTATTTCTCCAAGAGCGCGGTAGCACGGCCCGAGGTTTCCAAAAGAAACGCCTTGTCCGGAGGTGTCGCGTAGCTCTTTGCACAATTCCAAATGCTTTGTAAAATGTGTTATTGCCTGAGTGAAGTCTCGTAGCATGCGGTATGCAAATCCGATTGTGCTACAAGCGTCAGCTTCCATTCGTTTATCATTGTTCTCTCTGGAAGCAACCAGTCTTGTATTAGCTTCAGCGATAGCTTCTCGGCATTCTTCGGTAGTACGGTAAACGTGAGTAAACTTGCCTTTTCTTTCCGCTTCTCCTACTGTTCCGCCGTGCTTTTGTAAGAGAATGGAGTAATTTAAGAAGTGAAAATTCGCCTTTAAGAAGTCCCCTATTGAACGATAAAGATTGGCCAAAATTTTCGAGAATGCCATTGTTGCTTCATCGTATTGGCTTTGCTCCTTCGTAATTTCCAAGGCTCGCTCAAAGCACGAAATTGCTTGAGGTATGTCTCGTGATATGAAGTAAGCGCCTCCCAGTTTTCCAAGTGATCCGACAACAAATTTGGAAAGCGACGCCTTCTGAGAAATCTGGAGGCACTCCTTAAATAGAGATACAGCTTTTAAATGTTGTTTGTTGGCCAGTAGGTAGTCACCGTACTTCAAAGAAATTTCTACCGCCAAGGCAACTACAGAGCTCATTCTTCAACATTGACTGCAATAAGAGTGCAATACTTAAATCATTGATCAGTTCAACTTTCCAAAGGACTTCATAATGTACAACTACTGTGTTTGTGTTCGAATCTGGTATTGTTTTTATTTTTACTAGCAAAGTATACGGGCGAAATTCGAGGCTCTCTTTCACGTGCGTTCCGTTTTGACGTTCAAAGATTTAATTAATTTAATTGAATATCGTAGCTATTATGTTTGTTTTTGTCTTCACTTGGGCATAACAATCTGTCGACAATTTGTTGTTTTGGAATGCGTGGTGCGCGATGGATCATTCAGTGTGCAGTTTGGCACACTCATCTAATTTTTGTTTTATAATGGAGCTTTTTTGTACAAGTGTAAACCTCTTACTTTATAATTAATTCAAAAAAGATTTCGAAAAGAGAAAAAAGGATATTGTTTGATATTATTTTATAATTTAATGCAGACATTTGATCATCATGCCGCGGTTCACATGCATGACTGAAATTGCTCGGAGCCATATTGATTTCGTGTGGACTGATGTTTTTATTTATTCATGAATGTGAGTTGCATGAAGTTATGACCAAGATTCTACTCCCTTAATTCTTAGTCACGTCTATTGATCTTGTAATCGAAACTATGGTGAAATACATCTCCTCAGTTTAAAACAGAACTAGAATGCAAAACACAGAGAGCTCAGTCTGACTAGCTTTGAGATCCACATAAACGTTAATTTCCATAATGTCAAAAAGTACACAGTTATAACAAATCACTCCTTTAAGCTTTGGATTTACAGTGCTCTTATCCTTATCAATGTTTCTTAATAAAAAAATTCCCTTAAAACTTTAAACGCAGTAACAGCACGTTGCAAGTTACGGTGGTAATATCGTCTGGAAGCTCGAATGGGCACACGAGATTGTTGTCGAAGATCGCAGCAGTGAATTTCCTTCGAATTTGTATGTCTCTAAAGTGTGACTTGAATAAATAATAACATTTGTCTTTTATTGTTTCTACTGCTGCTCCCTAATTAATGAACTATTGCAGAAAACGATAAAAAGTCCGAATAGTTCAAATTTATTGCTCTCCAGTCAGTGGCAACAACGATTATGTTTTAAGTTCACATTCGTAAACTTTTCTATCTACTCCTTGGAATTTACGTTTTTGTGTATTTTCCAGACCACAAAAACTGAATTAGAAACTTTAACCAAGTCAACGTTCGCTTACCTGTGGATTAACTGGGTAGACTCGCCGAAACAGTCGTTCGTGTTAAGGGTTCATGTAATTCGCAAACTGCGTAGACCTCACATGCCACGACAAGAAACTTAACATGTCACGGATTAAGCGTTTCTTTAAAGGAATCATGGGAAAAATTAATTTTCGCTAAGCATGCGCAGTTTAAGCTCCAATAGCCAGTGAAATTATATACGTGGATGAAATGAGTCAAGTGGTCGAAGGTACTGTAATTAGGATTAAAAGCAGATGCAGCGCCCCAGAGCAAATAAAAAAGATTCCGATTTACTTAAGTTAGGATTATTTTAAATGGTTATTATTGACGCCGAAATCATAAACTAAAATGATTTTACAATTAGTTGTTTACAAGGAAACTTTAGTGAAAAAAAAATCAACTCGGTAAGATTTTATTCCACTTTCTAAGTGAATGTTCTCTACCGTGAGCAAAAAAAAAAACTCAAAAATGCATTCATTTGGCCTCATCTTAGCATCCCAGGTGACGAGTTTCCAAATCGTGCCCGTCATCTTATCGTGTGAAATTCAATGTTTTGGTACTATTTTTGTCTTATGTGACATTTTATTTTATCCCGCTTTATACGAACAGCACATATCTGTCATATTTAATCATCAGTAATATTACCCCGCTGAAAAGAATGACCGCCGTTTTTAGTGCAGAATGCACTTTTGTGATGGTTTGGTGGGCAGTCGTGTGATAAACCCCTAACGCGCTAATGTGTAAACTTTTAATCACCAATTAATTAATTAATATCAATTAATTAATTATTCCTTGTGGAGGGGTTGGGGGTGGGGAGCACCTGACCGTACCCCTAAGTAAAACCTGGAGCACATCTACGTTACTTTCGTATGAAGATCTCAAACGTATATATTTGTTTCAGAAAACCCTTTGCTCTCCTTGTGGTACTTCTCAACGTAATTTACACCAAACGCATGCGCAGATTAGTCTACGTTGTTTTCTGGAACTATCATGAACATCGCTTGTATTGCGTGTTTGCGGTAGGCTTCCTGCAGACTTCTTGGCGCCAAGTAAAAACCGCAAATTAATTAAATTAGATTTTGAGACTTTCACAGCGCTTTCGTAATTAGGTATGCAAAAACTTGTACCGGGATTTTCGGCGTGAACACCTGATAACCAGGAAACAAATATCCTAGCTGTACTGCGTTTAAAAACCCTGTCGAAAAATATGTTTTTTGATTAGATTTGTTTCTTTAGTTTTTGAGAATCGTCTTTCGTGCAGTCTAAACCGTAACTTAATTAAATTAAACAAATGTCATCG
This sequence comes from Oculina patagonica, assembly GCF_052425735.1. NCBI lineage: Eukaryota > Metazoa > Cnidaria > Anthozoa > Scleractinia > Oculinidae > Oculina > Oculina patagonica. Next base: position 10,722,642 of record NC_135763.1, read on the forward strand.
ATGCCGCCGTAAAACAAACAAAAAACAAAAGTTTCATGTTATCGCATTTTCAAGGAAGACAAAAGTATTTTGTTACAAACGAACAAAAGTGTCGTGTTACGTTTGCAAAGATTAGCGTAAGGAACACCTGGGAAAGAATACAAGTAGCCTGTGAACAGTTTTTCCGAAAGTAAAATAAAGCAAATAAACACGAACATATATAAAACATCATACTTTCAATTGTTCCATATTGCATTCTGCACTTACCAAATCATCGAGATTTTTTTAACAGCTTTTCGCATAATTTGTGTTTGATTTGTGCAATTCTAAGCGTTCAACAGTACAAAAGTTGACCCGGTGGCCACAACATTTTCATTCAACTTTAATCTCTTTTTTAACCAATCTAAAAAAAACTTAGTTTAGCCCTTAATGTTGTGACCAGCTCTTTAAAGAGGCTGTCTGCGTATGAATGGGTAAGGCAAATTTAGGACCTTCACCGACTACTCTAATATTTTCGGCGAAAGTCAACCATATATCCCATGAACAAATATCGCATTCGTAAGGATCAATTCTTTTATTTTTATTTTTGGCAGGACGTTTTCCATCGTTACCTCAAAACTACTTAATTTGCATTTGTAGGCTGTAATTTAGCAGTAAATCAAATATTTTATATTTCAAAGTTTTGTCGTTAGTCAATACTTTAAACAATTGTATTATATAACATTTGGACTGAGTTATGAATTTTCTAAATCACCTTCTACCAGGCTCTGGAATATGCGGGACGTGACATACCTGTAATTGAAAGCAATTTCCTTAAATATGGGACCTAATCAATATTCAAGTCATAAACTAAAATGATTTTACAATCAGTTGTTTACAAGGAAACTTTAGTGAAAAAAAAAACTCGGTAAGATTTTATTCCACTTTCTAAGTGAATGTTCTCTAGCGTGAGCAAAAAACCCTCAAAAATGCATTCATTTGGCCTCATCTTAGCATCCCAGGTGACGAGTTTCCAAATCGAGCTTGTCATCTTATCGTGTGAAATTCAATGTTTTGGTACTATTCTTGTCTTATGTGACATTTTATTTTATCCCGCTTTATACGAACAGCACAAATCTGTCATATTTAATCATCGCATTTCAAAAGTACTAACACTCTGCATCTGCCTAAAGTACGGACAGAAGCCGCGAAAAAGTCTTTTTATTATTCCGGTTGCCAAATTTATAACTCTTATCAAAATAATATGTAATTTTTAAATCTTTCGATTTTATACAAATGTAACATAATTTGAGCTTATATCTTAGCACTCTTATATATTTTAATTTTTTTAACTTCCATTTTAGGTACACTGTAAGGCTTTTAGCGACTTTTTAATTTTTACTTTTTACTAGGGCCTCTATTGATAACAGTTTTTTATTGTAAAAGCTGAGTAACCCTATTAAAATAAAGGCTTTCTCAGTCTAGAAATGTAACGAATGAAATTTCTGGGAACTCTGCACTACGCGCAGAGATAACGGTAGATCGATTTCTGTCCGTAAACGCCTGGAGATACGACAACAACTGTTAAACATCACGCTGTGTACTGCAAATAAATAAGTTTGGTCGTTTTAGCCTTTGTTTCGGAAACAATCCCGCACTTTCAATAGCAACAGCAATAAAATATAAATATGCAAATTAGCTGCATAAGAGACGTGTTGCTATATTTCCCTCTGCAATTCTCGCAAACATTTTTCCTTAGAAATATTTTCCAAGAAAAAAAGATTGTTTCTTACCTGCGAGAAAACTTTCTTTAGTCTATGTGAACACTCTCTTTTAAGCTGCGTTAGCACATAGTGTAATGTATGTTTTGCAAGTCCACTTGTTCGTGTGCGCTTGGCGGTTGGAGAAAGTTATTCGGAATAAGGTTACACTGACAATGTTTTTTATCGTCTTTATTCTCTCAATTTGACATCGTACAAAACAGTTCATTGTTTCAACTACAGCCCTCCAAAAACGGGACCACATCGTATTTGTTTATTGCATGCAGGCCCAACGAGCCTTAGTTAAAATTGTCGACTTCTATTGAAACGTAATCAAATATGTTTGTGCGTTTGTATTGAAGTATTATAATGTTAAATTTGATTGGCTAGAATCTAACTTCTATATATTTTGTTACAAAGAGAAGCCATCTTTGTAGATTATATAAACGTATACACGAAATTTGTTTTTACGTGCAGAAATATTCGGTCCAAAAGAGGACAACGAGAAAAGAAAGCTTCATTCCTATAAAGCACTTGATTCTTTAACAATTTGAAGTTGGTTAGGTAATTTACCAAAACATTGACGTTTCTAGCGTCAGCCTACTCGCGAAGAAAAAAATATAGGAACACGATGCATGAAGATTGCAACGGACAAACACACAATAAAGGGCACGAAATGATGAAATGGGCATTCTTTGTAGTTGCTTACTGGAATCGCCACTTTTCTGAACACCAAGGCTTGTGTAACATAATATTAATATTTTGATACGTGAACAATCTTGAAATTAAGATGGATGGATGGCTGGCTAATGGTTGGCTGGCTTACTGAATTAAATCATTCACTCACTCACTCACTCACTCACTTAACCACCCACCCATCCATCCATCCGTTCGTCCGTCCGTCTGTTCTCGTTCCTTCGTTCGCTCATTCCTTGCTGCATCTCATAAACAAAAGATTTCACCCACTATCCCCTAATTTAATCTTAAGAAGAGTGGTGACGCTCAAAATTCCAAATAGGATCCATTGATTACCCATTACCCAATCAACTGAGTTTATAATTAGCTAACTGTTCCCTTGTCAGACGACGCAGCTGGACAGTTTCTCTTAAAACCTAACTGCTTTTCTTTCCTTTTTTTAAATTTATTGTGCATCCAGAAGCTGTTCAGTTTTGAATGAAACTGCGAAAGAGTAAAAAATGCATTTGCAAACGCCATGAGAAAAGATTGAAGTTAAACGATGCTTTAGGTTCTGAGCAACGGAAAATATAGTATACAATGTCATGACAAGAAAGGCGAATTGAAATGAGGCACAAAACGTTTGTGCATAATTCGGTGTGCCTGATAATTCTTGCTATCATCGTGAACCAACAATTTCTCAAGGAAACTAATTTGTCGTACTGATATAGGATATTGCTAGAAATGCGTTTAAACTAAAAATGTTTTACCCTTTGTTAAAAATCTAAATCCCTTATATTCATCCCAAAACAAATTTGACAACGTTCCAAACAGGCCTTAAAAAATGTTAATGCCCTTAAATTGTGCTATTTAGTTCCGTAAAGTATTAACGTCCAAGATTCTAATATTCCGGAATTAACCTTTCCATATTTATCTGGGTCTACATAATATGTTTGAGATAGTTTTTCTTTAACTGCTTTACGTGAAACCCTTCTACGTTCTAAGTCTTCGTCTTCGCTATTGTATCCTTCCAATTGTTCTGCTTCTCCGTCTGCGTCATCGTCAAGATTATTAATTTCCTCATCTTCTGGAGTGGTACTTCTTATAACTCTAGAAATATCCGTTTTACCGTCGGTTATCTGTGCCTCTAAGAGTTCTAAATCGTCAATATCACCGCGTTTTATGTCGTCTCGGACTCTGGCCAGAATTTCTTTGTTGGACTTTTGTGAAGCTGGATCCTTGGATAATCGAGAGAGCTGATCTTCCAGGGCTTCCTGTAAAACCTCTAAGTCCTTGCTGTTATATTTAGCATCTGAATTATCATCATCGCTGTTTGGATTATCATTGAGACTCTTAGAAGAGCTGCCATCTTGGTCATCACCACTATCCAGGCTAAAGTCTCCTGAAGATGACTTTAACTTGTCAACCGCCAGATAATGAGCCAGATTTTTGTCTTCTTTGTCCCTTTCATCGTCGCGTTTTTCGATTGTGCCATTTTTTGCACAACGTGCCTTTTGCGCGGCAACTGATGACGCATTGTTCAAATCCGCCGAGAAACTACAAAGGTCTGAGTCGTGTTCATTGAAGGCCTTCAAATCAAACCCAAATTCTGGTATGAGATCATCACTGTCCTCAACACTTTTAACAGGTTTTGCCCCATCTTCAAAAATGTCCTCTCCATCTCCTTCGCCGTATTGGCTTTCCTTTTCGTCTTCATCAAATATCTCATACGAATTGTCGGCTTCATTTTCGAGTTCCGATGGCGATTTGTGTAAAACAGAAGGAGGGGAGTCTTCGCTGTTAGTTTTAGTACAGTTTGACGACCCGCCACAGTTCAAAAAGTGACTGTTTGCAACTTGTAGGGTTTCTCTGTTTCCGGATCCCGCAGATCCATCAAAATGGTATCCACTTCCCGAGCTTCCACTTCCTTCAACTCCACTTCCACTAACATCGTATTTGCGTTCTTCCTCAGTATCTTTAATTATTTTAAAAAACTGAATTCGTTCGTGTTTAGTCGACTTGTCCGGTCTTATCATTTTAAAAAGATTTGTTGGGTCGTTTACACCTGTTGCATTGGAAGTATTGCCTCTATCAACAACCCTTGCAAACAGGTCTGTTCCTGAACCATTGATTTCAGTTCCATTCTTTAATTCTTCTGTTTGCTGTTTTTTGCTCTTTGTTGGTGACATTCTTTCCTTAATGGCTTCAGTCGCGTCCCTGAAAGAATCGATGCCAAATAAATTTCCTATGGCAGGATTTTTCAGAGCTTCCAAAGCAATTTTTGTTACCAATGGATTTTTCTGAATTTCAGATATCAACTCTGATATGAGACCGAGTGTTCTGGTGGCATTTTGAGACCTGCTCAAGTCACTGACATCAGCCGAGCTATTTTTGTTAGAGGTGGTCGCAAGTTTCTGTGCCACAGTAAATGTCGCGTTAAGGTCTTGTTTTGAAGCTTTATGAGGTTTCTTTCGTTTTTCCTCACTGTCGTGTTTCTTGAATGTGGCTTTTAACTTCTCGTGTTTTTGACTCAACACAGTTTTTGAAGTTATTTTTTTAGTTGTTGTATGCTTCTTTGACATCTTCCTACTCTGCTTTACTTTGTCAACATCTGTGTTTGGATTAAGTTTTTTCTTTGTCCAACTCTGTTTTCCTTTGTTCATTTTAGTCTTGCTATTTGTTTTAGTTTTAAAGTAATGTTTCTTCAAATGGGCCATTTTACCTTCCATCACTTTCTTATCGTGATGTTTTACTAAACCATTCGATGGATTTTCCTTTGAGACTTTTTTCTTTGAAACTTTTACTCGACTTTTGTTTCGAAAGTGCTGTGACTTCTCTCCATGAGCGAACTTGGTAAATTTGCTTTCTTTAAAAATTTTGCCAGCTGTATCTTCCATCGTTTTAAAGATATGGTCGTGCGCATGGTCTTTCTTGGATGACAGCTGACCAGTTTCCTTCTGGCGTTGTTTTCCTGTGTCATCCAGGAAGATTCTCGTGACATCTTCTTCGTCTCCCTGTGTGAGTTTTTCCAAGTAATGTTCACGATTATTGTTGTCATTGTCGGTGACGATCACAGTCCACAATCCTCTGGGATCTTCACCCCAGCAATGCACTGTCATGAAAACCCAATTCTAGGGAAACAAAGCCATTTGTTAGAAAGTAAAACTAGCAGGTCATTTCAATATGGGAAAAGATTTGTTCCTAAGACTGCAATGTGCATTTTCTCACTCAATATAATGTAACATAACACGAATATAGTCATACCGACTAAAACTAGGATCGTTACCAAAAAGGTTAAAGAAGAACGTTGGTTACATAAATAACCAGCCAAAGCGCTGAAAAAGATTTTTTGGGGAGGAAAAGTATGACAAATGCCCAGTGTTGAATCTCACAACGTGATTGATGGTACGCCGAACTGGAAATATCTTTTACTGTCGTAAAGAAATCGCGTTTTGTACAAATTTCTAAAGTATGCATAACTTTGTGGTACCAATATTTCATCATTCTAGTTGAGCCTAAAACGGGAGCACCTGTTGATGAAATGTGCTATCTAACCATTGCAATTTTTAGTTAAACAAAACTTTTCTTATTTGATTGTTTTACAGGTTAGACAAACTATCATAATTCAAGATAACAACAGAAGGTTTTCCTTTTGTCCCGTGTGGACACCTTTATGTCTATCATGTAAAGTCACAGATATCAAAGGAAGAACTTAGAAATATAAAGGGAAACTTTGTTTACTTCTGGTTTTAGTAGTGGTTTGTGGTTTTGGTTCTGTGTTTCCTTTAAAAAGCTCTCTACCATTCAGTAAAACTCCGCATAAAAGAACACGTGTTTTGGGGGTTCCGGCTGATTTTGTTCTGCTTATATATCGGGTGTTTTCTGCAAAATCAGCCTGAAAATGTTCTCTAGGTGTTCTTAAAATTGTTTCTAAAAATTATATACTACCAACAGATGAAATCAATGTGCAAGCACAACAATTTAATTCAGCAATTAATGGATGGAACTAACCTTAACTGTGATCATGAAACTCTATTTGTGCAATGGTCTAGCACATATTTTGACCTTCTTGGTACTGTACCCTGGTAGGTTATTCTAATCTAACTGGCAGCCAATTTTTTATATAAGAACAATTTTCATTTTTCAAGCTGAATGTGTTCTTATGTATATGGTACGCTTTTTTTAACCAAATTTCAGCCCGAGTGTTCTTTATCTACTTGTTCTTTTATGCGGTTTTTTACTGGACTTTCTACATTTTTATCACCTTAAGTCCTCGCGCCGAATGGTCATTTCTTCGGGTGGTCAACAGCTTACTTCGTGTCCCGGATGGAGAGATAAGTGTTATACTAATATCTCCCCTGTGACGGTGTTGAAGTGTGACATTAAGTTGAACGTGTTCTACTCTTCTTATTTCAGAGGCAGTACTTGAACATGCTGATGTGTTTGCTGATAAAATAAGGCTTCCAGAAGCTGGGATAAATCTGATAAAAATAAATGAACATCGTTTGCAAGGTTAAAGGGGAATAAGGGTCTTGATCAAAAGTGGCACATTAATTAATACGGACTCTTCCCTCTGAATTCAATGTATCGTCGGTTGATCAAGCTATGATTTGTCTCTGGCTTTCTCTAACCGTTTATCTAAGATGAAGTTCTGGTTGCGTAAATTCTACCGGTATAGTTTGCTTCAGTTCCATTTTTGTTTTTAAAAGTTGCCAAAATTGGACATCCATGTAGTTACTTGTTATGCGTTGGCGGAAGAATAGCGAATTGATTTTGTGAGGTTTCCGTATAATTAAAGAGCTCGAGACATTAAGCCAGTTATCCCAGGACATAAAATTGAAAGGATTCAACAAACCTTGTTGTGTTGTGTGCAGCACCATGACAAATTCTCTGCCTATCAACATTCTTCCACTTCAGCGCCTTGTCGACCATTCGACTCACGTCCAATCTTCCGAATCCAAACTTGTGATTGTATCGTTTCCCAGCGCCGTTGGTCTTCCATCCTTCGTCCAGCGGACTTGTCACCTGAGACGACTCCACAATGATATGCTGTACGTCACGCCAGGTTAACTTAGGACTAAAACGTAATGTTTTGAATCAATAGTAGTGAGCGACACACGACACGGCTTCTAAATAAGTCCTTTCTCAGAAACATTTTATGCCAAAACGTGTATCACTTAAAGGTAACTTTACGTGTTTATCAAAGTAATTAATTGCTATGTAAAAGGCTTTGGACCAGGCCTAATCTTTTTTGTGAAATGCGAGGCCAGAGGCAAGCTGGGAAACAGCTTGTCGCTTTTTCAGGATCAGGTTTGATGATTTAATTAAGGTTCTGCAAGTTGAGTAGGTTTTGAGTTTTCGTTTCTTTTTCAGCAATCATTATAAGTTTGGAGCAGCATGCTGAAACCAATCAGTACGCGGAAGATGTTGGATAACCAAGAAAAAAGCCAACATCAACGTCAGTTTGGCTTACGTAACGCTCCCCGCACTTACCAGCGGCTACGTGATTTTGTTTGGATTTTGTATTGAAATGTTTTAAATCTATTTTGCGACCGCGTTAAATAACCACCGTAGATATTGATCACGTCAATATGTGAACTCTTGTTAACTTACTTTGCTTCCAAGACGAGAGCCAACATCCCTGCGGCCAGCGGTGCAGCTGACGACGTTCCCTTGAAAACCTCAGTACACTTGTGATGAAGATCCGTGGTGACCTTCAAGGAAATGGTACAAGCTCTCTGTCAATTACAAGCAGCGACGTTCAACGGACGTGCAAAATGAATGGCATCCAATGGTTACATTCCAATTTAAACAGAAGAATCTTTAAACTATTTGCAGTATGCTGCCCGTTTCAGCGATGTAGAAATTAAACTCGAAAATTTTTTGTTCAACTTTCAGAGAGAGTGAAAACTGTTACAATTACGACTAACATTTTAACAAGAAGGATCATACTTGTTTGCAACATGGTGTTTTAGTCACCGACGTCCATCGTCTTGTGTGGACTGTATCAATGTAAGCACCGATTCAGCACACAGAGCATGGACTCATTTTGTTCATGAAACCTCACTACTTGCTTGGGCAGGAATTTTACATCATAATGGCTGTTGAAGTAACTTACCACTTTGTTCTCAACGGTTTCTCTGTGCGATCCTCCAGAAAATGTTACAGCCAAGGTGGATGCACAGGTCTCAGTATAATACGTTGAAAGACCGTGGTCACTGATGGCACCAATTGATATGGTGTATATACTGGTGGTGTAGCCGTCACAATTGCAGTCATCATCTGTCAGACCTCCATTGCCAGTTGCCCAAACATAGATGTTACCTTTGCCACCACGACCCTGTAGTAGGAAAAGAAAACGTGAACAAAACAGGTTTGGATAATGTTTGACATATATGTGGGTTCTTCAGAAGTATGTGTTAACAATGGCAGGAGTCAAGCTTAAAATGCCACTTTGTAGAAGAAGAAGAACAGCAGAAGAAGAAGAAGAAGAAGAAGAAGAAGAAGAAGAACAACAACAACAACAACAACAACAACAACAACACGAAGAACAAGAAGAAGAACAAGAAGAAGAACCTTAAAAGCATACTCTCAAAAAAATATTGTACACCCGTGATAAACTATACACCAGTGACGTAGTATTTATGATTATAATCATGACCTAAAAGTTTTGACAACAAATCACATACCCGCTCAGCACCAATTTGAAGCGCTTTAGTAGCTAGATAGCCAGGTTTGCCGAACCTTTTCCCATCATCCTTTGGACCCCAACAGCAGCTGTAGATGTCAATGTAATCTGAGCGGTAACTAAGTGAGCTTCCTTCCACTGTATCTGTAGCTTTCCCGTCTAACATGCGAATACCTGGTAAAATGTTGTAACAGAAGAAATCGGCCTCAAAGATCATCGTGACGTGTTTTTTACTAACAGGTTGAAGTTACACTTAGCCACGTTCCCTGATGTCCCTGCTTTTCAGAAAAGAACCTCAAGTAAAATCAATTCTTAGGAATGCGACAAATAAGGAAACTGTTTATGGCTACAAATTTATCATTAACGTAGTAGTGCTGCAAATAAAGTCACTGTTCAATTTGAATGCTATAGATAATTTTGTTGACTCTATGAAACCCATTATGACTAAAGACTTTCCAGGTTACCATCTGATTTCAGAATCATTTGTTTACTTGAAGTTCGCTTTTCTTTGAGAATGTACACGACTTGATTCAGGCTGGGTTGAGTGGCGAAGTATTATTGCAGCCTTATTTCCCAGACGGGATGAAGAGGTTGATTGAGTGAGTTGAGTGATTCAGGCAAACACATGTTTCTAAACCGATGACTAAAATGTTAATAATTTAACTTAGCAGTGCTTCTGCAATGTTTTGGTATCAACTATGCTAAAGAGAAACTGAAACTCTGCGCAAAATAGACAAAGTGAGATAGAGATCAATGCACATTTTGAAAATGAAAAAGAGAGGTGGAAGAAGACCATACCTCCAATACTGGCATTGAATGACACCCCTACTCCGCAAATGCCGTTATCAGCTTGAGCTGCTACTTCACCTGCACATTTCGTGCCATGGCTGTCCAAGATAAAAGACGATTTGTGAGACGACTGGCGCAAATGAAGGTTTAAAGAAATTGGCTATTTTTATATTAGCGACGTCGTGTTACCCCGTCTCGACGAGCTTCGGCAAAAAAGTTTTTGCTTGTCTGGATATGCGTATCTAGTATAGAGACGGACATAAGACGCGTTACCCGTCTAGACGAGCTACTTTTCGAAGTGCGTCTTGAAAGACGAATAACGAAAGGAAGCTCGTCCAGACGTGTTACGCGTCTTGTGCCCGTCTTTATTCTAGAGACGCATAACCAGACGGACAACGGAATTTTTGCCGAAGCTCGTCCATACGGGTAACACGTCTCAACTACAAACACGGCGATTATCAAAACTTTCTTTGGACTTTGTCAAGTATAAATAGGCACTAGAGCGGTTTTCACTTGAGTGTCGAAAGTTAATTGCGTTTGCTTTGGTTTTGCATTGCTACGCTTAGTGATTGGCTTAAAAATCTCGCGCCACTTTCTCAGCCAATCAGGAGTAAAACCAAAACCAATCGTGACTCGCTCACGCACGCTTTCCCGCGCTTCGTGCCGGCTACATGTATTTGCTTCGAGTTTTGATTGGTTCACTGGATTGTCTGTGTCCTTTGTGATTGGCCAGAGTAATTACTTTGGTTTTGGTTTTACGACACTCAATTGAAAACTGCTCTATTCGTCAAATGCTTTGTTACCAGTTTTCCAGGTTTTCGTCACGTGGCTTAGGATCTCCATCAAAATCATTGAAATCAAAGCTTGCGTCAGGATCCTGCAAGAAATAATTATTATTATTTATTGAACAAAACACTCGAGAAACCTAAAAAGTTGAATTTTAAGTACCTCTAAGTTGAAGACAATTCAATAAGACTTGACACAGCAAGGCATAAAGGATATATACAAGGGAATAAAAAGGCTTCAGACCCTTCAAAAGCCTTCTACAAATTCGTAAAGAATACATCATTTTCGTGACTATTGCGTCTTTATCTTGAAATTCGTTGCTTGAAACCTGCTGAATGCCTATAATCACTGTAGTGATGTTTGAAGTCATTTGCTTTTATGCAACATTTGCGTTCAATTCTTTACTTACTAATCAGTCTTTATTTCTAGACGATATAAGCTACTCAGTTATTTAAGTTTAAGGAAAGCTTTCATTAGATGGTGTTTCACATCTGTAAAGGAAGAATAGCCACAGAAGAATATGTGAATAACTTACATAATTATTTTTCAAATCAGGATGGGTATGGTCAATCCCTAAGAAATAAAAGAAGAACAAAAAGTTCAATGGAAGAAAGCTTCTTGTGCATTGACGTAGCTTTGATTGGCTAAACGTAAAGTGTGTATAACTCTAAATAAGTATAGGAAAGTAGCTGGCCAGGCTCATTTTTTATAGGAACAAGACAAAATTTGTCCGTTTTTCTAAACAAATTATGGTGCTTTAGCTACTCTGTTGTATTCTCGGAACCTTTCGTCTCTTATTCTGACCGTCCCTGTATTATTCCTTGCCGTGTATACTTCGCTTTTCACTAACTCGGTTTCAGTCACTCACCGTCATCCAGAACTGATACCACGACCCCTTTACCAGAATAACCTCTAGCCCAGACTGGTAAGACGTTAATATCAACTCCAGTCGGCCCGGAAGATTGTCCGATGTTTTGCTTAAAATAAGGTAAGGAAGAAAGGTTGAGGTTGACGTCATTAAGATCGCAAAATAAAATCTGCATGTCGTTAATTAAGAACATAAACAGCCACTACTTTAAATGTCTTGGGTATCAAACTTCGGTGGCAAATGAATAATTTCTGTTGACCCCAGTTTAGGGTCACGTAACCCTTTTGTCGTGCTAATGTGCATGTAATGACGTTCTTCTAATGCGTACTTCGTAATGATTACTGTTGCTTTTCGGCGTTCTCCAAATGAGTCTTTCGAAGAAATAAGGCATGATGACTTTAGCATTAAATGGAAACTCGGAAAAAAATTCCGAGCTCCAGATGGGATTTGAACCCACGACCTTCCGTGATGGTCTGATGGAGTAACAATAATCGAATGAGGATCGACTGAGTATCAAATGAAGATCGAGTGTTGATCAAGAATTTGAAGTCAGTAAACTTGAATAAATTTCCCTGTACGTTGAAACGAACAAAAGGGAGTTGTCCCTTACGATTTCATTTGATATTCACTTGATATGTAATTTGGTTCACATTTTCTCTGTCATGCAATCCTACGGAGAGAGAAAGTTGCATCCTCCACACGTGAAGAAATAATTTACTTTACTTAAGTTTTGTTGACTACATAGCTATACGTTTGAGCCCATCTTTGGCTCTTTAGTAGCACATGGGAATAATTTGATTACTTACCAAATACCACTGATCTTTGAAGAAAGGATCGCGGATAGTGACAGCGGTATCACGCCTAAGCCTTGCCACCGATCTCTGCACCAGTTCATCCTCGCCAGGAATGATGTCACGCTTGCTACGTTCCAGGATCCTTTGTTGCTCTACCCATTTTACCTGGGAGATAAAAATGATATTGCATACTACTGCTGACGATCTTGACAAGCGCGCATCAGTGGCTCAGCAAAACAAACTGTTGCTTTAAAGTCCGTTATTCGTATTTTTGACGATATGTCGCAAAGAAAGCGGATGACTTAATATGAAGGGCACGATCCATTACAAAGACATACTGCTCTCTTACATAAAGTGGATCAGTTTTTGACCATTTTTGTGGTCAAATGCTTATTGCCCTTTGTCTTCTCAGCACGTTGTCATTTCTTACTTTCTGCACCTCCTCGGATTCGGATAAACATATATCTCAGTCAATAGCAAAGACAACAGGGCAAACCAAAGTCCCATGGCAGGAGATGATTGTCGAAATTAGAAAATGGCGCGAAGAAATGTTTGCAATATATAGAAAATGTAGTCTCGCATTGTACTTTTTTTCCTGATCCTTTTTAACCTTATTCGCGACGTTTATGTTATCTGCCCCTGGTTTTGGCCTTTAAGGAGGAATATTTCGTAGTTAAGAGTAAAAAAACCTCGGTTTCTGATAAGCATCATTGCACGAAGCGAAAACCCGAGCCTTAGGCGGGATTTGTCATCCCGTTCATATATATTTATGACACTCTGTTAAGGAATATAACAGCATGTCCCCTTATATACCATTTCATCAAGAAAGTTACTAGGCAAGCCACTGCTCGGAAAAATGACAATCAGAACAGCTTACATTGGCTCACAAAGTACCTAAGCTCTAAAAGGAATATTCCATTGTTGAACTGTGCTAGTATAATTTTTCGCTCTGTTTGCATCAATGAATTCTCTATGGTAACGGCAATGATGGAATTTACAAAACCCAATTTTGAGAGTTAATGGTAAAAGCAACATTTATTTCTATGGAAAAGCAGGCTTTGTCAAACAGTTTACGCTTTATATCTAGAAGAATAATAACCATTATTTACTCAAACTATTTTTTAGTCTAAAACAATTGCTTCGGGCATTTAATCAGATAATTTACTGTAATTAGATTAACATTTGAACACTGATTAGAATTCACCGGTAATGTTTGTTAACGGTTGCCAGAATGGCAAACGAGTCTCTAAGCAGGAAGCAAAATAAAGAGACTAGAGTTTTATAATAACCAGGAACAAATTTTACGAGTCAATAATTTTCTTGTTTTATCGCAATGACAGGAGTAAACGTTCCGCTCTCTTAGCGATCGCGCTTTAAGAGCTGGTGTCACTACAGTCAGTGAACAGTTAAAAAAACAACAAGACCCGCAAACCGTGACGCGGACAAAATTTTCTTCAAAATAAAAAGAACATGTCCTCGATTCCAACTATTTATTACGACGAAATTGCAGGCGGGTTTAGCGAGTGTCTTTTTTCCTATCTACTGGTAGCTCTGCCGTGATAAAATGAAAATCCACCAGCAACAACAATGAACGAGACAATGAAAAAGTACACACGAATCAGACTTACCCTGGGTTCCGATAACAAGGTCTCGCTATGATCGTCCAAACTTCGACGCGATCTCTCGCGGACGCTGTGTTTGACAAAGTGGTAATAACCCGGAAGGCTTCCAATCTGCGAAATCAAAATATCAACAAGTTTAAAGGGCCGGTTGACATTTGTTGATCCTTGAGAAGTGACACCGGCCTGACTTCTGGTACCTTTCTTGTCTCCATAACAAAAACTACCGGTGTTGGTGGGAGCGCAACAGGGTCTTGCAGTTTGACCCGACAAAACAAATAAGTCAAGCGCTCGATTGTCAGAAGCAAGATTAGCACTTTTGTAAAAACAAAATCGCTCAGAACACGTTCGAATCGCTGCATCGCTGTCAAGGTGGTGATGTATTTGTATGTACCTACCTGTCCCTGGTTAATAAATCCGTGCTTTTGGGCGATATTGTTCACGGCGTCGAGGTCCCCGTTGTCGATGTGGACCGCCCATGAGTTGGTGAAATGGATTTCGTCGTCGCTTTCTTCGTTTGTGGTCACTAATCTAAACCAGGCCAGAAAAAAGACGACCATAGAAGTTTGCATATCGATGTGTTAGACATTGGGGATAAACACTTCCTACCCTGGATCCATTTGACATTAAGTTTCGTTCATTTTTTATTCTTACTCAATGCGGCCAGCCTCGTTTTGATTCGTCCCGAAGTGTGACATTAGACACTATCGTCTTCCTTATATGGCAAACGCAACCAAAGCGCGCGAAAGGTAAAAATATCAAGTTCGAAAATTGCCATTCGGAGAATAAAATTCGTTCACGTATATTAAAACCATATTTATAGATTCAAAAACTAAAGTATTTCCTAGTGAAACAACGAACAGTTTAACTTTTACAGCACTTTTCGACAAAGCCATTAAGTTCTAGCATATTTGTAATTATTTGACACTCTAAATTTACAGTTTACATTCATCTAAAATTCATCGCTCTTGACCGGGCGTTACTATCAATTTGCAGGCTTGTGTTTCTTTTAATACTCGATTAAAAACCAGCTACGTATAAGCCCCTATTTGTCCGACGTTCGTGACATCTCCTTTGTGGTTTCAACATAATATTTTAAGTCGCTAAGCATATGACAGATATGAACTTCAGTGGCAACAGCCGAGATATTTCTCACAGTTCAGCAGCGTATCATTTAGTGACCCGTTTGAATTCTAGGTCAGTAAATTTCGCACTAGAGCATTTTCTTGTCATTAATCAGGGCGTACTTATTGGAGTACATCGATGCGTGAAATATTTTCCACTTCTAAGCTGCTACGCTCAAACGAGCGTGTTACCCTCACACATGGTGGTATCGGCAGGTTGGTCGTATCTTCTTACCGCAATGGATATTTTGAATCCATCAGAGCGTTGCACAGAGATCATTTCACAGTTAAGCTTCCATGACTTAAAAAATAGCAAAAGTCCACGAATTCCTTCTTTAACTTCCCTCAACCGTTAAAAGAGGGGTTTTAAGTCTCCAACGGCCCTATTTTCAGATGTCAGTACACGGTCAACCGACAAATAAGGTAACCTTAATGAACGTTATTCATTGTTTATAACCGTCTGCTGTGGCGTCAAGTAAATAGACATTAAACTGTGTCGTCTGGTGTCAACCGGTAAACTCAGCCTATTTTTTACGACACCTTTCGACTTCCCGTACCTCCCCTCGATTGTGGCACTATTGAAAAGAAAGATCTAGAGTGTTTACATGCGACACATCTTCAAAAGGTCCTCTAAATTTATGTGAATTTCCCAAAGATTGCCAAAGGATTTTCAGTCTAGTTTTATTTCCATATCCTACAAAATTTTGTGCATGGTTATATAAGAGAAGCCTCGATGATGCGGCCTATACTACCGGAGCTTATCCCGGTTTCGGAAGCGACTAGGAACATTTATACTCCCCTCTGAATGGGATGCTAATCCATCGCAGGGTACACCCCTCAGTATTATTTCACCGGTACCCATTTATACACCTGGGTGGAGAGAGGCACTTTGATAGTAAAATGTCTTTCCCAAGAACACAACACATGCAGTGACCTCAGGTAGGGCTAAAACCCGCAACGCTCGATCTGGAGTCTAACGCACTAGAAACCATTAGGTCACCGCCTCGTCTTTTTGTGTCCAAATTATGTGAATGTATTATACAACGTAAGTAGTGACCCAAGCATCCGCTGATTAGGGGTAAACTCGCGGTCCCATATACTTCAAATCCAAAATGGCGTCCAGAGTGAGGTTCGGTGCACGCTTGCTTTTCAGAGCGTCGCCGTCTTCATTCTGTTATTCAAGAACAAGCAAACTTGCAACTAACACATCGAGATACCTTTGGAGGTGCCGACAAGCAAGTGCTGTTAACACGGTATGGATCACTGTTGCAAAATCGTATAATTTTTGGACGAAAGGTTATCGATCAAATATCTGTACATGCAGTTCTGAAAACGTCCACCGTGTCGGAACGCTTTATAGAACAAGGCATAACACAATAGATGCTATTCTCATTCAATGACATGCAGATAAGTGGCCCTGTATTCTGTAGTTTAGCCCTGAAAACTTCTAAGACTTGTGTATTTTGTGAATTAACTTGTAGTTCTTTCATTTGCACGTACATGTGTCCTCGATCAGCTGTTGATTTAGTTTCTCTAACCTTGCTTCAAAGGTTTTGCCAAAAAGGTTTTACGCTGATGAAAAAAGTACGCGTTTATCGGACGCTTTCCCCGCAACTGGGATAAACGAGGTAAGTTTATATGAAGTTTTCTTTTTCCTGGCCTTCACATGTGGTAACGCAGAAGCCTGCTGTATGCCTGAAGCATCATACAGGTCTTAAAACATGTATGATATTTCATCATTTTACCTGTTGCCACAAAACAGTAAAAAAGTGGTGTAAAACAGTTATAAACCTTTCATTTTTCGGCAACTTTTTCTGGCCATTCCATTTTATATCCACCCCCTATAGATGAGATAATTCAAAATTTACCCCCTAAGATAAAAGGATCGAAGTGCCAACATGATACCCCATTCAGAGAAATAATCTGATTTTTTAATTCCCTTTAGAAAAAAGCCAACCTTTTCCCCAACCCCTTCAGAAAATATTCAAAAGATCAAAAGTGCCAACAGGGCTACTGTTGCGAAGATAGACAGGCATCTTGAAATAACACAACTTTAATCCACTAAAGACACTAAACTTGTCTTGTTTTTTAACATCATGGCTCAACATGGCCGGAAAACTACTCGACTAGAAACCTTACACCTCACCGCATGCACATCCAATCTTTTGACATATGTCACTCAAATAACACAACGTCACGGTCACGCTTAAGTCACGCTTTCCTCCTGAACATTCCCCCTCCCCGCACTGAGGGGACCGCAGTGTGTATAACACGAAAAAATGTAACAATAAATGTTTTCAACTGAAAGTTTCCTAATGTTCTACGAGAGTGGTACCAATTTATGAATTGGTCGCACCACAGTCTTCTCTCCGCACTGAACCTTTGCGACTCGAGAATGTCCATCTCTCCCTGGATAGGTTTCAATGATACGGCTCAATGGCCACTTCCCCCGTGGCAGCTTTGGATCCAGAACCAGCACAACGTCTCCTTCCTTAAGGTCCTTGACAACTTCGGTCCACTTTGGACGAGTGTTTAACATGGGTAAGTACTCCTTTAACCACCTGGACCACACTCGAGAGATCAGCTCTTGAACCTTGCGCCACCTCTTCCGTGGGTTGAATCTCGTAGTATCGACACTCTCTGGCGCGAACTGTCCACCCATCTGCCCGTACAAGAAGTGATTGGGTGTCAACGGCACATCATCTTTAACATTTGCTGACTGATAGGTGAGTGGCCTAGAGTTAAGCAAACTCTCGGCACCTGTGACGACTGTGATTAGTTCCTCATCTGTGACATCACTGCTACTCAGCACAGCATAAATCGCCTTCTTGGCTGCCTTCACCATAATCTCATGGGCCCCACCAAAATGAGGACCTCCTGGGGGGTTAAACTTCCACTTTATCCCCGTCTGTGCAGTCGTTCGCTGAATCTTGTCCTTGTCTAATTGACCCACAAGTTCCTTAAGTTCATTTACTGCTCCAACAAAGTTAGTGCCATTATCACTAACCATTTCCTTGGGAACTCCTCTCCTACTGGTGAATCTGGTAAATGCATTTAGAAAACTATCTGTGTCGAGCCCCCACGCCACTTCGAGATGAACAGCACGAGTTGAAAAGCATGTAAATACACACAACCACCTCTTTAACCGATGACGCCCACGCCCTTGTATAGTGGTGAACGGGCCTGCGTAATCCACCGCTGTCTGGTCAAATGCCCGAAATGTGAAGCGCAGCCTTACTTGTGGCAATGGACCCATTATCTGTGTGGCTGGTTTGTTCCTTCGTCTCTTGCACTCGTTGCATTCATTCTCCCACGCTCTTATTTCCTCTCGGGCTGCGACAATCCAGAATCTTCCACTAATCTGTGATAACACAAAATTTGTCCCAGCACTGTGGTTAGACAACTCATGGTAATACTTGACTATCAGCTTTGTCACCCACTGACCCCTTGCTAGTATTACAGGAAACCGGACATCGTAAGGAAGACATTCAGCAAATTGAAGTCGACCCCCACACCGCATTACACCTTGATCATCCAACCAGGGACATAACTTGCCCAGTGAACTCTTCTTAGGAATTTCCTTTCCCCTCAGCAATGCCTCATATTCTTCAGGAAATGCCTCCAACTGTGCTCGACTAATGATTTCCTCCTCGGCATCTTCAATTTCTTCTGGCAACAGTTCCTGCCCATTCACCCTGTCCTTTGGGTTACGCATATTGTAGACGACTCGCCACACCCTGGCTTGTAGCCGTACCAACCGTATCCAGCTTGAAAAACGGGTGGTTTCAAGCCTCCAATCCTCACACTTCCCTTTTTTCTCTTCTCTATTCGTCAGACTCTGTACACGACTGGTAAGAACACTTGCAACATCTTCTACCTCTTCCTTGCGATTTGACGTCTTCATTTCTGGCAACGAAGTGGGACGACTCCTAAGATCCATCTTAGGCCAACTTTGCTTATCCTTTGACAGTAACCACTCTGGTCCATGCCACCAAAGTGAGTTCTCCATTAGTTCCTCTGGTGTTGCCCCTCTTGTACATAGATCAGCTGGGTTTTCTCTTGTGGCTACATGTTGCCACTGCGATGGCTCGGTCAACATCTGTATCTCCCCGATGCGATTGGCAATGAAAGGACGAAAGTTCCGCCCATGACCCCTAATCCACCACAACACGTCCATACTGTCAGAGTAAAATGTTACAGTTTGCATGGGAAGTCCAAGTACATGCGCTAAACGTTGTGTCAAGCGCAAACCAAGTACAGCTCCCATAAGTTCCAGGCGAGGCACAGTCACTGGCTTTAATGGTGCTACCTTGCACTTTGAAGCA
The DNA here is from genome assembly GCF_052425735.1 of Oculina patagonica. NCBI lineage: Eukaryota > Metazoa > Cnidaria > Anthozoa > Scleractinia > Oculinidae > Oculina > Oculina patagonica. The sequence continues at coordinate 10,742,028 of NC_135763.1, forward strand.
ATTAACCGACTTGTAGTGGTAGCATCATTGTATACACACTGTAAGTATACAACAGTCCCATAAGCTTGTAATGAAGCATCGACAAATGTAACAACTCTCTTAGCAACTACTTCCTTTGCTTCACGAAGACACCTAGGCACCTTCACATTACCCAGGCTCTTAAGCTGCTCATACCAGCTCCCAATTCTACTCGCGATTTCGTCATGTATGACATCATCCCAGTCATATCCCCGTGACCACAGTTCCTGAAGCAGAATCTTAGCTTTGACGACAAAAGGGCTGACAAAACCAAGTGGGTCAAATATAGTAGCAACCTTCCTCAGCACATCTCGCTTTGTCGGCTGAATCTCCGTAGGTACCTCTGCAGTCGAAATAGTAAATGTGTCCTCTGTACTATTCCAGGCAATACCAAGTGTCTTAACAACAGGTTCTTGCCCCTCAGTGATCTGCAACTCAGTCGCTCTGTCAGCTTCAGGCGTGGCTGCAACAACCTCTGGAGAATTGGATATCCACTTCCTTGCCTGCATGCCTGCTGTTCCCCACAGACTGTCCAGCTCTTTGTACAACTGAATACCCTCCTGTACAGTTTCCACACTATCAATCGAGTCATCCATGTAAGTTGATTTGAGTACAGTTTCAGCGGCCATTGGATACACATCCTGGTGCCTTCTAGCATTCTCTTGAGCGACAAACTGCGCCTCCATTGGTGCAGAGTTCTTACCAAATACTACTCTACTGAACTCATAGACATCAGGTTCACGACTGGAATCGAGGTCTCTCCATAATATTCGAAAATAAGGACGATCTCCCTCTTCGATCTCCACTTGCAAATACATTTCCTTAATGTCACAGGCTAAAGCTACAGGGTTCCTCCTGAACCGAATAAGCACATCAAACAAATCCTTCTGCAACTTAGGACCTGCACAAATGACATCATTCAACGAAACCCCATCTGTTTTCGCAGAACAGTCAAACACAATGCGTACTTTAGTGGTAGTTTTGTCCATGCGGACGACTGGAAAGTGAGGCAAGTACCAAACTTCCGGTGGCGATGGTTCATCTGGTTTAACTCTTCTCAAGTACCCCTTCTCAACATAACCCTTGATAACTTGAGAGTACTCTGTCCCAAGAGCACAGTCCTTCTTCAATTTATTTTCTGTGTTGCACAACCGAGATAATGCTGTCTGACAATTATCAGGTAACCGAGGTTTATCCTCCTTCCACGGTACACCCACTTTGTATCCTTTCCCAGTGTAACGAATTGATCCCTTAAGTTTCTCCAACACTTCATTCTCCTCTTCAGTAAGAATCACAGTGTCATGCCCCTCGATGCCACAGTTTTCTATCTCCCAAAATCCCTTTAAAGTACGATCAATGTCACAACAAACACCATCAACGCTGGCATTGGGCTCCCGGGCAAACAAAGTGCGACTGACATGTGCCCTTGCTCCTGTCCACTGCTTTCCTTCTGGTGATCCAATGCATGTCCAACCCAAAGGTCCAAGGCGAGGACTGGGCCTCCTTCCTCACCACGTATATCGGCTCTAGAATAATGCAGCTCTGCATTGTCCACGCCTATTAACAAATCCACAAGTCCATTTTGAGCAGGCTCAGCAAAGTCACATTCCTTAAGATGAGCCCATCTGCCCTTACTTTGTTTCCAGTTCTCTACCTTGTAGTTTCCAGTTACCCTTTTAGGGCAAGTCTTTACTTTAATATCCTTACTAAACTCCCCATCAAGGCTCTCAATTGTCACATCTAATGGCATTGATTGAAATGTTTCCACTTCATTGTTCAAAACATTAACTGTAACTGTCTGGTATCTCTCCTTGAGACCAAGAACTCCTGCGACTTCTTCGTTAAGAAAAGTCTCGTTAGAACCATCATCCAAAATAGCATTCACCTTTACTTTGCGATCATTTGCCTTCAACCACACTGGCACTGTACGAAGGGAAAGGGCCTCGGTTGCTGTCTCCTGCTTGGCGGTCGATGTGTGTGTATGAGTAGGTGCCCCCTCCCGTGAAGTCACCACTCTCCCATCCTTTGTATTATCCTGTGCGAAGCCATGCAACAAGTAGTGGTGATTCCGCGTGCAACCGTTAATGTTACATGGTCGAGTCTTGGTACAAGCTCTTCCTTCATGATCACTTGCCAGGCAACGAAAACAAAGCCGTTTTTCCTTTGCGATATTCCAACGCTCTTTCACTTCCAGATTCTGAAAGCGTCTGCAGCTCCACACTCCATGGTATCCTTTACAGTATGCACATGGTGGCTTGCTTCTCAGAAAGGGTGTTTCTTTACCAAAGTTACCATTTTCACTGAAAAAACTCCTGCTTCCACGACCTCTATCACCATGCTTACCACCATCCGCAGCACCTCCAACAGGCTCAGCCTCAATGCCATGTGCCATTTCCACTGCCTCGACTCGGACCCTCACTTCCTCCTTCAACCAATCCCTCAAGGTTAACACCGACTTGTCTTTCTTATGTTCTCTCAACCAGCGACTGTGACTTTCAACCTGACTGTCGGCCAACTTCTTAACTAACAAACTGTGCAGTGTACCATCACCAAGCTCTCCACCACGCCCTTCTGCCTGCAACTTAACAACTGCTATTCGAACAAGATCAGCAAACCGCTCAAAAGATTGGACATCAGCACTCTTCAATGGGGGCATCTTTTCGATCTGGTCCATGTATGCCTGTAGCTTTCTTCGCTCTCCACCAAACTTCGACTGAAGAATATCTTTAGCTTCATTATACTCGGGTTCTGAAACCCCTAGACCCCTAATGGCCTCAAGGGCAGTTCCTGTAAGACTCTGTCTCAATCTTGCCATTTTAATAGTTGACGGCTCCCCTCCCTGGTCGACAAGACTCAAAAACATCTCCCAGAAATCTTCGAATTTACTTTTCTCACCATTAAACACTGGCACTTTTAAAGGCTTAAGTCGCTGACTACAGTTACCTTGGTTTTGAGAACCTGACAAGTGGCTGTAAGCAGGCGAATGTCCTGACGGAGGAGGTAAATTCATCAAAGGAGTTTGCGGCAATGCCTCTTTACTTGCGTCCACGTGTTTCTTCTCCAGGATTTCCTTCGCCACACGTTCGGCCTTTTCGATGGCATTGTTTATTTCGTTCTCCACAGCTTCTATTTCTTCCGCGACCGACTTTTTGTTGTCGTTGTCGCCCAAGTGTAAATAAGCCTTCTGTAGCTCGTCCATGACAGCAAGGCATGCTTCTAGTACCTTCCATAAAGTGTCAATTTCGTTTTGAATCAACTCGGGATCTTCGCCACTCGCGCAAAGCCTTTCCACATTGTGTCACGTTTTCGTAAGTGTAGTCTTTCTGTTCCTCTTTTCCCGTTTAAGTTCTATAATTCGCTCTTCATTATCGTCAAGTTCTTCTGACTCTCCTGGGGGCGGCATTATCGTGCGACGTAAAACAAAACCCTTAACACACGCTCTACAACCTCGAAGACCTTCTTGTTGATTTGATTTCCTTACGAACGACTCCGACGAATAATTGTACGTCAAGATAATAAACAACCACAAAACCGTGAAACGAAAATACATGCGAAGCGATAAGAATAACAAACGTTGACCTCAACTTTCCTGAACTTTTACCACCGAAAACAGTCCAAATCCTGTACGAAGTTCCACAAGCGAACGCGAAATCCAAAATGGCAAATCGAGACGATGCGATGCGATGCGATGCGAATAAATCAACCTTGAGCTCCCCTTGAGCAAGACAATTCCTCGAATTTCCACTAGCTCATGTCTCCCGTCGTGGTCGCCAAAAAATGTTGCGAAGATAGACAGGCATCTTGAAATAACACAACTTTAATCCACTAAAGACACTAAACTTGTCTTGTTTTTTAACATCATGGCTCAACATGGCCGGAAAACTACTCGACTAGAAACCTTACACCTCACCGCATGCACTCAAATAACACAACGTCACGGTCACGCTTAAGTCACGCTTTCCTCCTGAACAGCTACCCCTCAGAAATGACTTCAAAAAACCCCTTCAGAAAATCCAATCTACGGGGGGGGGGGGGGATAGGGGGTGGTGGTGGGGATTAGTGAATATAAAATGGAGTGGCCCTTTTCTTTGCGATAATTTTATATGTCTATGTATTGGCAGTAATGAAAAGAGTACCTAACCAGGGATTGAAAAGGTTAATAGAACTTTTTATAGAGTGTGTTCATGGCAGCTATATTGGAGGAGTGAAAAAATAGAATGATTTTCCTTTTCGAAAAAAAATTCATTTTTATGCAAATATCTTTTATTGTTTCACTCCTCCTCCAACATGTCCGCCATGAACACACTCTATATACCGGTATATCAAATGTTTGATGCTGTTTCAAAAAAGAGAATTTTGTTTTCATTTTAGTCTTTGAAGCCAGAAAGTTTGGTGAATGCTCTGGCAAGTACAGACAGTACAAGCTCTGCTACCTTAGAAGAAAGTCAAGATGATGATGGTATGTATTATAATATATCAGATGTTTTGGTGTACCTACAATCAAACCCCAGCTATAGACTGACTAGCTAAATCCTGTGCAGCGACATACAACAACTACATTTTTAATCTCCTGTTAGCATTCACGCCTCCTGAGTGGGAACTTCTTAGGTCCCAAGAATGTCTTCTCAGGAGAGTTTTAGGTGCCGTTTAGTATTTCAGTTTCCTTGGTTTTAATATGAAGCCCCACCCCCCCTCCCACCAATTCACTGGGTCGATTAGAATCATTTTTAGTGATGACAATCGGTTAGTTCCGGGAAGCGAAATTCCTTTGGACGTTTTTAAGGTTACCCCACTAACCGAAGAACACTGGAAACTAGATACATGGATGGAAACTACATGTAACTACAGAAATAAATGAGATGTGAAGATAGATCAAGTTAAGCACAACAAGAAATCGCAGCAAAGAACACAAAGCTAAATTCTTCTGGGAAGTTAGAAAGGACTAATAAAAAATACAAACGAAAGAGACAAATTATATTTGACGAGTTCTGTGATATTCAGTAAACAGACATTTCTGCAATTCAGTGGCCTGTGTGAATAATTACGAGACCACATTTGACCTTGGTCGCTCGGAGATATTGTTTATTGTATATCAGGCTTACTTGTGTGTATACCAGATGTCATGCTACAAGCTAAGATAACTCACATTTGTTGAAACATCACTCAATACAGAAGTTGTCATCTACTTTTGTATTATTCATTAATTTTTTGACAAATTTCCTGTTAATTATTTAAGACCCTCTTGAGAAACATCATCGCTTCTGCATGCATTGCGTGCCATTTATTCATTAAAGGGTGAAAACTGGTGTTTTTATATCCAGATCCATTACTCCAGCAAGCAGTTTATTATGAACAATATCGACAGTGGCTGGCAAAATTAATGGGGAAAGACCCAGAATCATTTGGCAGAGAGGAAATACAGGTAATGAAACTACATCATGTGTACAAGCAGTCAGTTAACCATTGAATAAACTGGCATCGCATCCAGGGTACAGCTATAACAATACTAGCCTCCTCCACAGGCAACTCCACTAAAAAGGGAAGACAAGGAATGAGCGAAAGGGCAGTGAACAAGAAAGAATGAAAAAGTGTGAAGAAGAATCCCACAGAAGCTCAAAGACACACTTTTGTTCCTAGTCTTTCTTCCTCGCTGCCCTTCTGTTCATTCTTTGTCTTCCCTCAGCAGCGGTGCTGCCCACAGAGGAGGCTGTAACAAAAACACCTTCAGTTGACTCATCATCCTGTAAGGACCTGTCACAGTGAGCAGTGAGGCTTCTTTAATTCCTAGGTCTAGTACATGTATTTAGACTTGTACCTCATTTCAAATACTGGAGCTTGCATGATAACAAAATAATATAAAAAGTAATAATAATTTATTACATGTAATAGTCTTTTTCAGTAATTAAAGACTTAAGTTATGTGAAAAACATTCTTTTACATTTTTCTGTGACTGGATGATAAAATTGAAACTAGTAATAATTTTTCTTGGGTTAATACCTTACTGTAAGTCAGTGAACTTTGCTCATGTATTGTAACCTGTCCTGAACAAAATACAATTATTTTAGATGTACACCATCTATTTGCTCAGTCTAGAAACCCTCTAATTGTCCATATCTTTTATTGTCGTATCTTTTATTGTGGGATACTGGTACATTTAACTGTAACTCTGTGTTTTGGATTAATCGTCAGAAAGCTGTTGAGTACTTGATGCCTTCAGGGTTGTATGCCAAGGATTGTCGCCCTATTTTTGAGGTAATAAGTTAGAGTACATTTACACTTACGGTAATATGATTAAGAGTAAACAGTGCATTATATCATAATTATTTTGAGCATATGTTGTGGTCCAATTTTACCCTTGGTACAATTTGGTATTTTTCTGTTTTATATCCTTTATTAATTATTGCCATACAATAGGGCAAAATAAAAAAACAAGTTGGATCAAGGAAAAACTGAACCACAACACATACACATATTCAGGATTCTTAGTTAACGATATCATCTCTTTTCAGTTGCATGTGCTCTAAAATGATAATTTTTGTAAAAAAAGATTACAAGTTTGTTTATGTGCCGTAAATTAGGTTCGATTTTTTGTTTGTTTGTTTGTTGTTGTTGCTCTTCTTTTTTAAATGCTATTTTTTTATAATATAATCTCCAGAAAGTTGTGATCATTGATTGGCCTTTCAAAGTAAATGAAGCCTTTTATTTATTTTATTTTGTTTCTTTCTGAGAGGAGGCTAGGGGTTCATCTATGCCTTTGTGCCAACTCCCCTATACAGGTTACCAAATCTCAAGATAAAAAAAAATGGAAGTGCTTAATTAAAATACATGACTTTGTTTTCTTTTTTTAGGAAAACAACTGAAGGAAATTAAAATTTTTGTCCAAAACAGTTAGACTCCCCAACGTGACAACTGGTTAATTGGCTTCTCTTTCTAACTATTTGATTGAAGAAAACTTGAGCTTGTACACACTACTTCTAATAATACTGTCATGTCAGAACTACATTGTAGCGTGCCGCAGTGCAGGCATTTTCCATGGGCGTGTAGTACTAGTATACCATGTACAAGGGCTTTTGTTGTACTATAAATATTTATTTGGTTATCTCCCCTACCTTTCAGGACCCTAGAACAATTTATAGGCAAACAGTAGGTATGCCATCTGCTACATAATACAGTAACTGTGTGATATATAATATACAAGGTACAGTTTGTGTGGTAGCATTACAAAGAATTGTTATAAGGAATTCTAAAATAACTGCTATTCAATTTAGGTTCTCCATATACAGTCAACTCCCTTTATAACGGACACCTTCGCGATCACCATTTGGTGTCCGTAATAGAGAAAGTCCGTAGTAGGGAGATTATTTTCAGTCATTCTTTATTCGCTGGGATTTCAACTCCTGTCCCTAATAACAAGGTGTCTGTAGCAGCGAGGTGTCCACAAGGTGGGAGTTAACTGTAACTTTTTCTTCAGCCTTTGCATTTTGTTATAATATTATATACATGTACATTTGGCATAACCCAGTGACCGACTATTGGAAAACTTGCAATCTGACGCCTATTATTAATAGAATGATAGTAGGCTCTTGGAGTGTGTGCAGCATTGTTGCTGGCATTGAGGGGTGTTTTAGTTTTTATTTCCCCTGCAATGGGGATCCTGCTAGTAGGGTCATCACTTTTAATATGCAAGTCCCTTCACTGTAGCGCTCGCTTAATTTTGCTATCCAATGAATTTTCATTTGTACGTGTAGGTTATGCTAAAGCTATAGATAAGAAAGGTCGTCCACTAGCCGCAGCCTTCTACACAGGCCAAGTTGGATTCCATGATACATTATATGTGAGTATCTAAATGTATTTGTACATTTTAATCTTTTAATCTCCAAGGATACCACACTTAAGGTATTCATCCAAAGGGTTTAAAGTTAGAACCAACTTGTAGAGTTTAAATATAAACAGTACCTCGTGAAAGTACTGCTCTAAAGCTTTCATTTTGATGGTCACGTAATAGGAATTCATTCAGAGTCTTGCAAGTTACAACTGCATTGAATCACTTAAGTTTGATCTGTTAATTAAAATACTTCTTGGTACATTTTGATACATCATGCTGACACATAAACTCAATCAGTCAAAACTAAATTATTATTTATAGCGGAGCTCCTTAGCGGCCCGTAAGGGCCGCAGAGCGGAGCACCATACCCATAAAAAAAACACATGAAAAAAAAAAAAAAACACATGAAATAAAATAGGAAACCTCTGCATCCGAGTTTTCATGGTCATCATGGCTAGCGGCATGACTCGCGGGCGCGTACGGCGGCGTACGTAGGTACGGTGTTGCGCACATCCGGGATCTTGAAAGGTCTTGACAACTCGCGCAGTACTGGCGCGAAATAATTTTGCAGTGTGAGGTCTAAACAGCTAGTCTGAAAGTTAGAACTTGAGACAAACACATTTATTTTGGCTCCTTGTTATGCCGATGACTACAAACGAGAGCAGGGTAAACTTAACTTCGAGGAAACAGGGTTTAAGCGATTTGCGACGGGAAAGAGATCGCGAGAGATCCAGAAAACCCGGACAGAAAGCAGGCGAAAAAGTATAGCAAAGCGCCTGTCGAACCTGGTAGCAAAGTAGCGAAGAAAAGCGACTAAAATAGCAAGAGAGGTGCCGAGGAAACAGGCAAAGAAATAGCGGAGAACAAGGGAACGGAGATAAAACGAGCAGACGAGTGTACCTACTGCGGCCAACTGGTGAGTACAAAACTGCAGTGTTTCCGTCATTTAATATCTCTACGTTTTGTCTTAAGCTTACTTTATACGCAAAGTAAGCTTATATTGACGGCACATTTTACTTGCTTTCGCCACTAAGCATTTGCTTGTGACATGAACAATGTTGAAAAATACTATTCGTTAAAATTCAGTTTTACCAGGTTTTACTGATCAAATAGGAGGATTTGATTATGTAAACAAATAATTGTTGGGCCTTCGAGGAACGAATTCACAAAGAATATCACTTCAACACATCTCGAAGAAAATTAAGCTTACGATTTTTAAATGCTTGTGATATGATTATTTTGTTTTACAGTGCTGGAAGAGCAGCTGAGATGAGAATGAAAGTGATGTCAGTTTGCACGAAGCACCTGGAATTTCGTTAACTCCGAGTGAAATAGATCGATTCAGTGTATGCAGTTTATTGATATTCATGATGGAGGTAAAATTACTGTTCATTTAGTCAGAGTAAATAAACTTCAGCTTCATTACTTAGCTCTTTCGTTCCCAAATATATTAAATAATCCACTTGTCATGTAGTTCTGTTCACTATTGAGCGTTCATGTGGATTACATAACAATGTCAACAATTTTGAGATTTTGAGGTCTGTTTTGCTGGTTTCATTCAGAATGTCAACAGTAAATGTTATATTTGTCATAAAAAAATCACAATCTTGTTGTGGAATTTGGAAAATGCACACAACAAAGGTTAATGACTACTGGAAAACTGGAATCTTTGTGAGTAAATTCATGCCATTTTAGACACTGTATGCAGCTGTGCATGCAAACTTATTATTAATTAAATGTGTATCTTTAAAAATCTTAGTATTACTGTTAAGAGAAAAGCTTTTAAGATGTGGCAATGTTTTTCCTATGCATGTACATGTATATATAGGGGTAGAGGGGAGGGGGAGTATTTAAAGGTCAAACCTTTTAAAGAGGGAGTGTAAGGGTTTGCAGTGATGCTTTGAGTTTATTAAAATATCAGGACCTGAACAATCGATGGAATCGATAATCGATGGCAATCGATAACAATCGATGACAATCGATATCAATTAATCGATTGATATTGATAATCGATGAACAATCGATCGCTAAAGTTTTTGTGATTATCGATTGTCATCGATTATCAATTTCATCGATAATCGATGACAATCGATCAATTAACTAACATCGATTTTCATCGATTATCAATATCATCGATTACCAATTCAATCGATCATTTAACTGCCATCGTTTTTTATTTGACTAGTATTTGATAAATATGTTTACTTTAAAACACACGGTCTCTCTTGTATGTTATATTTTATTAGCAACAACAATGATAACCTTTCCAAAAAATGTCAATACAAAGAGAAACTTACTAACTTAACAGTAATAAGGCAATAATTATTTAAAACAAACGTTTTGAGCTTAAGTCTTATTCGCCTCCATCAACGAAGCGTACGCTTTTCGGTCTGGTTTGCTTTCGAACCAACTCCTGGCAAAGTAAATAGAAATCGCAACTTACAGAATTCCTCGCTGTCTAAGTACAATGTAATTTTTCTAAAACTCTGTCTTGTAGTCCATAAACATTTTCTCGCTCGTCCGAAATATTTCAAATCAAACAGTAGCAGAGAGAACTCAAAAATACGTCGTCCGTACGTCGGAACGAAAACGAGACAACAGTGGGAGTCTGGTGATGAGTTTCGCCTGTCACGTCCGCCATTTTTGACTCGGTCACGAATAACGAAGTGTCTTTGGAATTCTAGCGCTAGCAAACAGTAGGAAACTCGAATGAAAAACAGAAACATTAAAGCTTATGATGTAAACTTCATCTCAATGGAAAGGAGCTTTATTATTTTTTTTTACAAAACAACATATGTAAGTATTTACTTCATGCTTCGGATTGATTGTGTGTTTAATGCCAATCGATGGCAATCGATGAAGTTCGCGACCACCAAAGTGTGATTATCGATTGATCATCGATTGGCCGATGCCAATCGATGCCAATCAACAGTAATTAATCGATTGTCATCGATTGACATAGGCGTACGGGCACCTTCGGTCCTGGGGGGGCGGAGACTCTTTTGCCCGAAAAAAAGTGTCGAAAAATGGCATGGGTTGAAAGCCGAATAAAGGGGCATATAAAATGGAAAAACGTGCATTGATATATTTGTGTACAAATTTCGCCTGCTTGCTTAAGTTCTTTAATCAATTTTGTGGCGTTGTCGGAAGGTGTCAATGCACTAAATTCTTTTTCGAAAATATTTTATTTATTCACTCTAATTCAGCAAAAATTAAATTAATTTTGGGGAGCCAATTTAAATTTTTTTCCCCCATTGGAAAGTAAAACAAAAGCGTCAAAAACATTTACGGAAGAATGGGATTTGAAACATTTCGTTGAAAGTTTTAAGCTAGCCCTGAGAACTAAATGTTTGAGTCGAATGCATTAGCTTCATCACATTTATAACAGCTTTGTTTCAAGGTCTTCTACTAAATCCACCGTGCGCGCCCAAGCTTTGGAAAAGCTGATTGCAACTGAATCAAACTGAGGGGTCACGCAGAATTTGCGAGAAAAGTCGAACATTATTATAGCAATTTGCGAGAGGAAACGAACGCAGATGAATTAGAAATTTGGACTTTTGAACCTCAAAGTTCGGTATATTTCCAATACTTTTCTTGTTGATGTAATTCGTTTTTTATGTAATGTTGACTAGACTTTTCGGCTTATTTTCTATTTTTTTTTAGGCTTGTTGCCCGAATTCTTAGCATTTTGCCCGAAACATTTTGGCACTGGGGGGGCTGCAGCCCCCCTCGCCCCCCCGCCTCGTACGCCTATGTCGATTGATCGATTGATTTTCCGATCATCGATTTTCATCGATTGTTCAGGTCCTGAAATATTTACAGTAGAACCCTGCTAACTCGAACTCTGAAGGGAAACGAAAATGAGTTCGAGTTAGCGGGGTTTTTCGAGTTAGCGGGGTTGATTGAATATTTTATTTGCCAAGTTAATAATTGATAGTTTACTGATTTTTAAGCACTTCAGTATACAGTACGTACTGTGCAAATTGAACTTATCTTGCCAGAAACTCTAAAGCGACCACACATTCTTTTGTTAAGAGTGGAAAATGACTGTCAAATACATGATCTGTTCATTGCTATAATCAATGGGCAACCGTTGCGAGTTGCAAGTTCTGGAATTCGAGTTATCAGGGTAAAAAGTTTGACCCAAATTTTGTTCAAGGGAAACAAAATTTAGTTCGAGTTAGCGGGGTTTTCGAGTTATCAGAGTTCGAATTTAACCGAGTAAAAATGACTGAAAAGTGGGGTCAAATCCAAGGGAAATGGAAGTGAGTTTGAGTTAGCAAGGTTGTTCGAGTTATCCGAGTTCGAGTTACCGGGTTTTTTTTCTGTAGTTGACTTCGCAGTTATCAGTAAAAAAAAATAGTCTGTGCTGATACATCTCTGTTAAATATATAAGGTATCCTTTCGCATCCAGTAGTTTTGCTTCACTTTATACAAGCTTGCGTTAAGTGTTTTGTTTTATAAATTATTGATTTTCATACCAATTAATCAATTTTAATTTAATCTGTGGCATTTGACTTTTTTCAGGGTTAACATGAATTTCAGAATTTGCAGAGCCACAGACACAAAAACAGAATGTGGACAAGGACATCAAAAGAAAACAGGAAGGATTAAGATTATCCAGCTTGATGTTTGGGTGTCTTCATGATGCCATTTTCAAGAGACTAGTAAATTACATGTAAATTGAAATCAAGAAAAGCTGCAAATGAGCAAAGTTTATATTTTAAATGTTAACGTATTTACAGTGTACTTCAGAAAACAACTTCTTGATTGACCTGTCTCTTTCACATCTTTTTAGATGTAACAAGGGCATTATGAAGTGATCTTTTTAAGAATAATTTATGCAGCCAAAACAGTAACAGCAGAAATGAATGGGAGTTTAAAATTGCTATTTTCAATGTTTTGGCTGGTAAGAAACCACATGTGACCAAGCTAAAATCTCTTTGGCCGGTTAACATGACCTGTAAGTGTCCAAATATTTTGAGCCCTCGACTACACAGGACTTACATGTAGTTGTCTAATTACTGTATATCATAAGATCTTTGGTTGACCTTGGGGGAGGTAGTGGAGTTAAAAAGCAATGTAATAATTTGAATTTGGATTGGTAATGCTGAAACTGGTGTAATTCTTAAGTATAGAGGTTAAAATCGTGATTGCAAGCAATATGCAATACCAATTTCATTCTTATGTGTTGTATGCTGCGTACAATTTATAAGAACAGCTATAATGTTAAAATTAGTGAAATATTCTAAAGCCAGATTAAATTTGCAGTATCCATTAGGTACCATGAAGCAACCAAATTGTGACTCATTTGCTTACTTTGTGAACTTCATGACGAATGGGCAACATGACTCCACAAAAATGTGTACAATAAAGCATACAAATTTTTAAAAGAGCAGTCAAAGTATTGATGCTTTTTTTCTTGCATAGTTTTATACACAAGCAAACATGATTCTATTTTTTCTGCGTAATCAAAGAACAAAACTGAGTTTGAGACACACAAACAATATTCTATCTTCCCAGAATTTTTGTTTTTTTTATTTCTGTAAGTGAAGTGAAACCCCTTAAGAGGAAGGGGACTCAAAAAGACATGTAAAAGTAAAAAAGGTGCTATCATCCTTTTTTTTGGGGGGGGCGAGGGGGGTGGGATGGGGTTACAGAATGTCCCTTCTTTGCTTCCAGTTAGTTTCACTCCGGTTTGCTTGTAGTTAGGTTCACCCCTGTTTGCTCGCAGTTAGCTTTATTCATCCGGTGTGCTTGGGATTAGCTTTCACTCTAGTTTGCTTGTGGTTAGCTTTCACTCCGGTTTGCTTGGCATTAGCTTATGGCAATATGCTGTAAACCCTTTGCTACATGTATGACCTCTGCCATTTCCATTCAAAATTAAAATATAGGCAAATAGTGAAAATAAAAACAAATGAATGAATGAAAAAAAGAAAATTAACCATATTCTTAAAGTAGATGTATATTATTTCCTATATACTCTAAATGTTAAGTGCTTTGCTAATTTACCACGTGATATGCCTATCTACCCCAACATGCAGCCCTACTACCCCCTCCTTATCTTCGAAGGTTACATAATTACCCGTTTTGCAGCATAATTTCCCATCCAGACTTCTGGATCATAATGCTGTCGGTGGAATTAAAACGTTTTGATTGATTTTGTTTGTTCTCGGCTTATTTGGTGTTGCTGTATACGGTACTCCCATATAAGGGCTATACGGGTATGTGCTGCTCAACAGGGTGTGCCTTTTGCCTCTCTGACTCTGAAACAGGGTATACAAATCACTCTTTTGACTGTGGAACACTATCAAGTTTAGCTATGAAAATCCGCTCCTCTCATTGGTTTTTCTCCAAGCCACAGACAAAGTCAAGTGAGCGCTTTGTGATGTACGCTAGTGTTTTTATATCTATCTTCATATATTTTTCATTGTGGATATTGTCTGGAACAGGGTACCTATTTTGCACTGTTTGTCTGGAACAGGGTCGCAAATTGAGCCGTTTTTCTCTGGAACAGGTCCAGAGTCTCAGCGACTCAGTGGCACACCCCTTGAGTAAATTTTGGGGAGTACCTCTCCCCCCCCCCCCCCCCCCCGGGACACGGTAAAAAAAAGTAAGTAACAATATTAAAATTTATAAAAAAAAAAAATAAAACGAATATTATATTCTTAGCCTTAAAATTGTACAATGGCTTGAATTCAGGTTTCAATAAAGTGCAAAATAATTAACTGGGGAGCTCCGCTTTTAGGCTTGCCTAAATCTATATATTCCATTCATTTAGTCACTTATGACAGTAATGCAACCAACCATTAAAACACTCATGTCCGGCCTCAAGAGTCCTCATGGGCCCGATGAGGATAAGTAAAACACTCAATACATGTACAATGTACATAATATATAGACCCACCTTTTTGCTCAAAAGTTATTTAATTTTATTAAATCAGTTGTTCTTAAATATTATTTTATAACATCCTGTGGCAGGAAATTTATGAACAAACTGCAAAGTTAAATGCCAGTGGCGAAGACAGATTACTTGAAGAAGTTCAAACAAGTGATAGCGACTCAGCTGGAGAGAAAGATGACTCAGATTCCAGTGATGACAGTAGTTCAGACGATAATGACAGGTACGAAGCACATGGTCCATCTACTCTCCATAGACCCAATCAATAATCAATCAATCAATCAATCAATCAATCAATCAATCAATCAATCAATCAATCAAAACCTTTATTTATACACGATGGGGTAAAAAAAGCTACATAGCTTGTGGGGTCGTGTGTAAATAAAACATTAGAACTAGTAGATAAAAACATTAAAACTATATTAAGGTAAAAAAGCTAAAAAGCTAAGCTAAAAATAGATAAATTGCTAAAGTTGTTACAATGATAAAAAGATAAAAAGCGCTAAGATCTCTTACAATAAAGATTGTTAAAATTGGTTTTTTTAATTATGTTCGACTTGTTGGTCATTGTCACAAAACTCCTGAGGGACATCGCCTCGTGACACTCTGCTGGTAAAAGGTTCCAGAGCACTGCCCCTCTGTAAGATGTTGAAAGTTTCATTATATTAGTATTAAATGATGGGGGAAATTAATACTAATTATGGGCAATAATGCGAATATGGCCGCTGTTAAAGGGACACTGTCGTGAGCTTCACTTCAAAAATGAAAGAGCCTAGACATAGGGAAACCTACGAATAGTGGTCCAGCTTTGTTAAGAAATACTATGCCAGTGAACTGAAGCTATAAACTACAGATATTATTGTGATACCATCAGGAACTTTAGATCTCAACTTGAAAAAGTCAGGCTGTTTTTTAAAGTTCTGCCCTTGTGCTTAAAGTGATAATGGCTCCCTTCTTCCTAAACAACAATTTACTTTATATCTTTATCTTGTTGTTATCCCCCTGTCCCATTAATTTTTGGCCTCCAGAAAGTAGCATTTGTTGGCAGAATTTATACTATATTTTACAGCTGTACCTCGACTTTCAAGTCACAGTAAATCAGTGTATGGAGTTTTAAGGCAAAATACATATCTCCCATCTAACATTTATATTATTGAAAACATAAAAACTGAAGAGGCAAGGCAGAGCAGGGTGACCTTATGATATCCATACAAACTTGGCTGCCATTTTTAAATGCTGTACTTAAATTCTCTATGTTATTGTGTTTTTAACTTACACTGAATCTGTTTGTTATGTTTTAGCCCAGAAGTTACAAGTCGACCAAAGATGAGGTGGATTACAAAAGAAGAGCTTGAAAGAGACTTGAATGAAGTGTTACTAGACCGAGACGTACGTGAACTCAGTGTGCATAATTTTTACTTACAACCAATTGTATTTTCGTTCGTTCGTTCGTTCGTTCGTTCGTTCGTTCGTTCGTTCGTTCGTTCGTTCGTTTGTTCGTTGGTTCGTTCGTTCGTTCGTTCGTTCGTTCGTTCGTTCGTTTGTTCGTTCGTTCGTTCGTTCGTTCGTTCGTTCGTTTGTTCCTTTCTTTGTTTTTTGCATGCGTGCGTGCGAGCGTGCGTGCGTGCACTTTTTCGTGCTCGAATGAAGACTCAGGCTACGTTCACACGGGACCGGACCAGACTGGATCGGCTTCTGTTTACATGGAAAAGTTTGGAACCGATCCAGGTGTTTACACGGGACGGGCCTTCCGTTTACACGGGACCGTTCTGGAACCGGTCCAGAACGGATCCAAAACTGGACCTGCTATTTTGCGGGTTCCAGAACGGTTCCGTGTAAACAGAAGGCCTATCCGGTCCGAAACGAAAATCGGACCGGATCGGTTTGGAACCGGTCCCGTGTAAACATAGCCTTAACCTGCTAATAGTGTTTTAAATTATTTTATTTCAGTACCAAGTCATTCTTCATCGGCTCAAGAAACTAGCAAAACACCAAAATGCATTTCAAGCGACTCCGTTTTTGCTTCGATTCTTACGTGAAATTCCAATACCAGGAATGGAAGCCGTAGAAAAGACGGTACGTACATTCACCGTACATATTATGCACTGGAAGACGTATTGAGCACTGAAAGACAGTTCTGTTGAGATTTATGTTATAATTTTGCAAAACCACTTTCCTTTGAAGTGAAATAACTCGATGGTTCTTGTGAAGATAATTTGAGGCAGGGCCTTAACTAGCAAGAGGCAAGACGAGGCACTTGTCTAGATTTTAACCTAAAATTGAAATAAAAATATGTTCTTTATTATTTACTACAAAACTTGATGAATTCGACATTGCTGATCCTAGCAGTATGCAGGACGCGTGTCACATATCAACCTAGTAAAATGGCCTAGCTCACAACGAGTCTCAAGTAGCTCAGTTGGTTAGAGCACCCAACCAGTATCTGGGAGACCATGGGTTCGATTCCCGTCGGGGACTCAGAATTTTTCTTTGTCCCATGCTCGTGTCATGTAGAACATCTTATCTTTATTATTAATTACCGAGCTTAAAATTTACCATCTTTATTATTTACTACAAAACTTGATGAATTCGACATTGCTGATCCTAGCAGTATGCAGGACGCGTGTCACATATCAACCTAGTAAAATGGCCTAGCTCACAACGAGTCTCACGTAGCTCAGTTGTTTAGAGCGCCCAACCGGTATCTGGGAGGCCATGGGTTCGATTCCCGTCGGGGACTCAGAATTTTTCTTTGTCCCATGCTCGTGTCATGTAGAACATCTTTTCTTTATTATTAATTACCGAGCTTAAAATTTACCATCTTTATTATTTACTACAAAAATATGTTTTGTTGGGAAAGTAATCCCAGGTTGAACAAAATTGATTTTTCTCAAGAAATACCATTTGAAAAATGTCAGCGAAAGTTTCAGAGCTTCTAGATTTCAAACCTTTCTGGAGAGCATGCCCCCAGAATCCCCTAGCAAGATATCTTGTCTCGCCTATGGCAAAGGTCTGGTTACGGCCCTGTGAGGATTTTCGACTCTTATGTTTCTGAAACCGAAATTGTCCACAGGTCACTCAACAGTTTACTGGTCAACTTTTGATGTTTTCTGGTAACGAAAATTTTAATAGTATTGCATCATGTATCACAATCATGTAACTGGCCATTTTGTCATTCTTTAACAGCTAAATGAGAAAGGAGAGGGTTTTGGAGAGGGTAAGTAAAGCTGTTTAACTTTAGTGTTGCATTTCTGAGCCGAGTACTTGGTTCACAAACTCGTAAAATGTTCTTTAACAAATCCGAGCGCGAGCGTGCCAATCACGTGCAAATCCAAAGCCAATCATGAATAGCTCACGTATCTTTCCCGCGCTTGCTAATGCCAGCCTTTAGTAGCAGATTTTCCCGCCCTTGGCATCGGTTGGCTTATTTGTTTTCCCGCGCTTACTCGTACATGTAGCTGGTGTATTCCTTTCCCGCGCTCTTTATTGGTTCGCTAATGTGCATTCTGCGGTTGCCAGTGGTCACATGTTGTCCTGCCAGTAACTTTTTTCTTTCTTTTTCATTTTCTTGTGTAGAGTTCTGTTCGGTTTATTACGCTCTTTTCAGCCGTCGTGTACATGCAGTTGCTGGCACTTTATTTACAGTGTGTATTCTAGTTTTAGCTAACGACAGTCGTTACAAAACAGCAAGACACGTAACACCTTTTCATGTACGTTATAGGTGAGCGTAAACGTGCTGTAGCGAGAGTTACGATCAAGAGAGGCTCGGGAAAAGTAACTGTAAACGATATCCCCTTCACCAAATATTTTGGCAGAATGGAAGACAGGTATGGCGTGTCTTAATCTGCTAATAGCGCACTTTTTATCTGTAGAGTTACGTCATCAGTATGGAATTTTTCGAGTCAAAACTCAGATGTCTGTTGGGGGGGGGGGGGGGGGAGGTGGAAAAGAATTTAACGGCAGGGCCGAAAAAAAAACAAGAACCTTGTGAAAAGGGGGGTATTTTTTTGGCACTCTAAATTGACTGTTTTTAGCAGCTAATTCAGTCGAAACTGCACATAGGTAGCCAAGCTTTTTCGTTCATAACTTTACCTTGGGCTGCCATCTTGCGTGGTGGTGAAGCTTGTGTGTCTCAATGACCCAAAGAGCTGTGCCGGCGGGGACTTTGGTCCCTGGCAGGTCTAACCATGCCGGATTGGTCGAGGGGTAGAGGCCGGACGAAAAACAGCCAGCCCCTGGTCCTCCAGGTTAGGGTTGGGCGGCGGGCTTTTCCCGCTCGCTTCTCTTTTCCCGTTCGCGCAATTCCTTTTTGGTCCTTTTCTTATTATTGTAAATTTTGAGACCAATAAAGTTGATAGACATGATAACCCGCTCCCGGAAAATATAACTTATTACAGAAACCAAAACTAGATTTACCACTGCGTCCTATTGGGAAGCAATGGTACAAGAAGACTCTCTTATCTCTTATAAGCAACCCATTATTTCTTGCTCGCTTCTCTTTTCACAGTTTGAATTTCTTTTTATAGTAATGGATGACTTGGATTTTATCTGATTTTCTGTTTCTCCAAATATCATTCTAGGAAGCAAATCATGTCTCCGTTCCTCACTGTTGGTGCAGTTGGTGAATATGATGTGAAGAGTGAGGTGATTGGTGGAGGACACTCAGGTGAGAGATGTTAAATGCCAGAATGATCATGCTTTTAAACCTAGTTTACACGAGCAATTTTTATGTGGCAATTTTTATTTGCTCGTGCAGATGAGAAAAATTGGTCAATTTTTATGTGACAAATATGCCGTAAAATTCCGGTTATAAGCTCTGGACTTGTACAACTTCGCAAGGGGTTTTGAGTGGGCTTATAAGCGGAGGGGCTTATATCCGGGAGGGCTTATACGCGGAATAGAAAAAACCGTTTCGGAACGAGCTACGCGAGTGTTGATCGAAATACGTTTTAATGTTGAAAACGCATAATAAAGCAACATTTAGCCCTGTTCAGTACTGTCAACCGGCAGAGGGGGGCTTATATCCGGGGGGGGGGGCTTATAATCGGATGTATTTTTTTGTTTCCAGGTAGATGGCCTATAACCGGGGGGGGGGGCTTATAAGCGGAGGGGCTTATAACCGGAATTTTACGGTATTTGTTGACAAGCTGCGTGTTAACTTTTATGTGACAAATAAAAGTTGTCCCATAATATGAAGAATTGCTTGTGTAGATGACTCGTCACAAAAAATGTGCAAAAATTGCGACATCATATGTAGTCCCCAATCCCCCAAACTCTCAATGCGCGTATCTCTGTGCGAATCTCTGCTGTCCAAGGTCATAACTGGCGCACTAAACTTTGAAATGCTGACAAATAATTGTTGTGTCATCTACAGGAGCAAATATATTTGTCACATAAAAATTGACCGTGTAAACCAGGCTTTGAAGTTTCCTGTGGAGTCAGTGGTTTTTGGAGCACCTGAACAGAATTCAGGGCCCCTTTGGTCCATCTCATTTACATGTGTTGGACCGCTTTGCAGAACTAGGCATATCAAGTAGCTTGGCATATTTATGTGAATACACTTCAAAATACCGCTTTTCCTGCATCTGGGGCTCCACCCTAACCTGTCCCATATAAGTCGGACGACAGTCACCGTCTGTTGCAAAATCCTCGTTGTTGTGCATGGTTTGTCATTCGTTGTATCAACGGGGAGTGCCATTACTTGCGAGAACTGCAAAAAGGAGCAGGAAACATTTGCTGATAAGAAAGTAGTTCTGATTGTAATCCTAAACGGTCCGAAAAAGAAAATAAAACTTATATGCCCAGGCTGTATCCGGCGTTGGATCCAGGAAAGTCGGGTAATCTTAGTCATTCACGAGACTATAAAAATGTTAGTTTCATGTTATTTAGCGATTTGATTTAAACGCATGGGCTGGCACTTTTTTCTTTTTAAGTTTGCCAGATGCAGTTAGGTTATATACACGAGTTGGAATAAAAAGCAATTCTTGTTATTGTGGTTTGGATTGTTCATAGGTCAGGCTGGAGCGATCAGGCTGGCTATCAGTCGAGCTTTACTAAACTTTGAGGACAGCTACTTGGAACCTCTTCAGAAAGGTTTGACACAGTATTTTTTATAGAATCTTTGTAGATGGCCAGCTTTGACATGTGTTCAGTGAAATCGGCGAGAAAGGGTTACGGCCTCCTTTTAGTGCTAACATTCGTGTAAAACATTGTCGACTTAAAAAATTCTTTACAGAATGGATGCGGGTATCTTCGTTCTTTCTGGCAATGTCAATGTTCGTTCAGTCTCAAGTAACTTTGTTATTTACTGAACATTTATTTCTATCTTAGCAATATGTTCATTAAAAACTGCTTTACACGATATCACTTGAATGTTTTAAAATTGTGAAAACTTAGAAAAAAATCGCTAAAATTAGTAGCCGCTAACAATAGCAACCTTAAGGCAACCTGCAGTTAACTTTCTTTTCTTTTTTTTTTCTTTTTTTTTTTCAGCTCGTTTGTTAATAAGAGATTACCGGGTCAAGGAGAGAAAGAAGCCTGGGCAGAAGAGAGCCAGAAAGAAGTTTGCCTGGTAACACGCTATTTTTATGCTTGATATTAAAAGAGCTTAGATTTTTGAACAGCCAAAGTATATGTTTGTGTCATAGGAAACTTAAAAATAATGGTCTATCTCTGTTCAATATTCCTATATTAGAGCAATGAAACTGTTAACAAGCGTCTTTGGCTGCGGATGGCTCGGATGGAAATGGATTGCGACTTGAAAAAATAAGGCTTCACTTTTCAAGTTGTTTCCGCGCGTCTAAAAAAAATCTATATTTATAGGCCGTAGCTTGATTTCTATCCACAAATTAAGGTTATATATTGGTTTAGATGTTCCAAGATAATGTTTTTTTTTTTTTCATGGGTTAAGATGCCTACAGTTTAGGCCAATAATCTGCGAATCTGCGAATCCTCCTTGACGTTCCTCCCTTGAAGTGTATTAGAAGGCTTTTACGACGCGATTTTGGGATTCCACTGAATGTACCGTCTGAGACTTTGACGAATCTTATTGCACAACTTGGTCGGAACTTTGTCGGGTTCTTCTTCTTTACTTTTCACGTAGTATGATCAGCCTTGCTTACAGTTGTTTGTTATTTCATTTTAGTTTACGCTGATCAGATCTCTCAGTATAGATCCTACGAATAGCAGCATTATTGTTTGCGGTCCCTTGCAGTTTTAGTCTTACTTTTACGTATTTTTGGACCGTAGATCTTTTCAGATCCGATATGCTGCGCTTTTATTTAGCATGGTTTTGTCCATGTGCTTAAATGTTCTGGAATAGCTGTGCCAACCACATAAAGAAATTGCTTTGCGAGACTCCATCATCGTGACACTTAAATATCTTGCCCCCCGAAACACGCGTGATGTGGCAGCGCGTGATTCGGGGGACAAGTTTATTCAAAGTACGGAACTTGATACAGTGTACGGGTTATTGGGCAACTTATCTGCATTCTCTCTTTGAGCTGGCGTCATTTAGATTTGCTACACCGTGCTGAAGAGCTCCAAGAAGAGCAAAATAGCTGTCTGCGGTTGCAATCCTGCCCTATCGGTTCTAGTCGTGTTGGTGTTTTGCAAAGTCTACTTTTCACGTAGTATGATCAGCCTATGTTCTTCTTCTTCTTGTCGAAAGTGCGTTACTAATAATCGACTACAAACTTTGTCGGGTTCTTCTTGTCGAAAGTGCGCTACTACCTTATTGTTACTTATTTTCGCGGGATCTTAATTTCGCGAAAATGGAACGGGCATATTTCGCGGAACTTAAATTTCGCGACTTGGCCAAAAAAATACGATAAAAGGAACTAAATGTCGCGAAAATTGTTGATATTACTTGTCTACTTTAAGAAACAGTAAGTGTCAAAATTGACACAACTGATTTTAATTTTCCCACAGCAATAGTTTCCAACGACGCTGAACAAGACCATATGAAAAAACGAAACCCCCCAAACAGTTTGACATGTTCCGTTGTTACAAAGTAGAGTTGATTTGACGACTGTACCAATATAATTATGTAGTAAACTGACAGCAACGTTGATTAATTATAACGAATTATATAGAAGGGTATTAAAGTTCGCGTCGTTATTTTTCGCAAGAACCTTTTTTGCGGGTCTTTAATTTCGCGATTTTTTGAAAAACGCGAAAATAAGTAACAATAAGGTAATATCGACAACAAAGTACTGTTTAATGACATTTTGCCCTGTTTTGATTTTCAGGGTAAGACGATGAAGAGCTTTGCTTTGTGATGTGGAGTGCAGTGGTCGTGAGAATAGTATCAATACCTTGGGACATAATTTTTTCATCTCCTCTAAGATCACTGAAGAGACCCGAAGAAAATATACCCTCAAGCCACGTCAGCCAGGAATGTCAGGAATATCTCGTACGGTTCGATTTACAACTTACGTGCGTTTTTAATCTGAACGTATCCAGCCTTTTGGAAGTTCAAATCTCATGCAAGGTTCTAAAGTTCGTCTACCTTAGACTTCAACGATGCGGAGAAATGAGTGAAATCCAAAGATAATAAATTCTCGCGATTTTACAGGCTATTTCTGACTTGTCTTTTGCCACTATTTCAAAATATGGCTAAGTGCAAAATTTTGTGTATGAAAATTAGTTTGATTTGCAATAGCCTGTGCACAGGCTAGATTTGCAATACCGTAAAATGACTTGCGAGGAAAACACATTCAAAAAACTCATACCCCCATATAAAGAGGGTTTTCTCCGCTACGAGCCTCGTTTTGAAACCGAGGCAAAAGACATTCCGGTGATGTCCTATCGATTGTAACTGTAAATACTGACGGTTTTATGATGAAGATATTTTGAAAGTGTCAGGTACAAAGGTTAATAAAGCTTGAATTTATATATATATATATTGTTTCAAATGGCTTGAGACTCAAGTACTTTTAAAACCAGATTGATTGCAAGGCTGGTACAACGGCAGAAGGACAAGATTTATTGGCCAATATTTCAACTAGCAGAGCTAATCTTCTTCAGGGCCAGTACTATAATCTACTATAATCTATTTCCTTATATTATAGTACTGGCCCTGAAGAAGACTAGCTCTGCTAGTTGAAATATTGGCCAATAAATCTTGTCCTTCTGCCGTTGTACCAGCCTTGCAATCAATCTGGTTTTATAAGCACTTAGGGTGACATCTGGTACGAGCATTTCTTGAACAAGAGATCCGGCAGCAGACAAACCAAGCATTTTTTTTTTCTTCGTTGCGTGGTCCCCTGCATCCAAGCTGTTCAAGTACTTTGCTTGACCCTTGGTGCTATCTTACTCTCGCTGGCGAGCAGACATGCATGTTAAAGTGGTTAAGGTGCTGTTAGGAGAAGGGGTATGCACGCCCTCTCACCACCACCCATTTAACCTTTTCATGTCGCAATAATTTTAAAAGGTCGCACTTCACCGTCGGAATTTTAATACAAGTTTTGGCGATCGTCGTCATTTGATTGGCCTCTGGAATTTTATCCGAACGGGGCCAGCTCGTCAGAGAACAAAGTCGTCGGGGTCTGCCACCGGGTCCACCCACCTTATACTAACCTTTGAACTGTTGGAGAGCGGCGCGGAGAAAATAGGTGAAAAATAGTAGACGTCTCTTCTCCCCAAGCCCACACTATTTTTACGCACCGTATCGTTCTTTACGCTGCTTTTTATCTAACCAGTGCCGATTAATCCTAGTCGTCCGCTCGCCCTCAGCCGGCCTGAGTTAGAATATTCTTACCTCATATTCCCAGTCGTTATTTTGCTCGTCACGCAATCTTTACTGTAATAAGATTGTGTGACGAGTGAGACTGTCCACAGCCTCTCGATTTTTTAACGCCTCCCACCCCCTTGCTTCTTCCGTTTTGCGCTGGCGTCCAGTTCTTTCGCCGTTCTCACCGCGCGCTCATCGATCGAAAAAACACGAAAAAATAGAGGGCTGTGGACAGTCTAGTGACGAGTAAAAGAACTTCAGGAACTTTATAATACCTTGTTTTGCGTAAGAGGGTACACGGGCGAGGCC
Source organism: Oculina patagonica (assembly GCF_052425735.1). Classification (NCBI taxonomy): domain Eukaryota; kingdom Metazoa; phylum Cnidaria; class Anthozoa; order Scleractinia; family Oculinidae; genus Oculina; species Oculina patagonica. Next base: position 10,766,814 of record NC_135763.1, read on the forward strand.
TTCACTACGGAGAGATGTATAAATCGATGTCAAAGGAACCAATTGAAATAAAATGAATAAAAAATCAAACCAGATTTAGAGGCGGGATTTAGAGACCCTTCAGCCGGGGTTTAGACGGGCTAGACGGCCTAGACGGCCTGTACATGTCTTTTGGGAAGAACTGGTCTGTGACCTCTCTTGTCTTGAAAAATATGAAAGTGTCTGCCTTGTCTTCCCGAGATACAACACGAAAGGATAAATTCGCTTTAAATTGCTTAATTTAAAAAGAATCACGGTGATGAGGAATGATTTTCATGGCCAAAATATTTTGGGGTCCGTCCCCCAAAAACTCCCAGCTGGTCACGTGTTTTATTCTTTGTTGTTACTTCCCGACATTGGTCACGTGGTCAAATTAGAGTGTCGTCGGCCATCTTGATTTTCCGTATTGGCGAAAGAGGCATTCCGAACCCCTTGTTTACTTTAATTTCTCTCCTCTTATCAAGGGTTTTTGGCCTCATATTTGCAAGAATGTCTGTAGTTGATAAGTTGGACGCCGCTAGACACTCAATAACTGGCTCCTATGTGGCTAAAGTCGTTTGCAAAGCTTCGAGTCGCGAAGTTATGGGACCGAAAAGGAAGCACTTGGATTGTAAGTTTGCCATTGGAAAAAAAAATTTAAAAGTCTCCGAATTTTTGTACGGCGAAATTAATGACCCTTTGGATGATTTATTTTGCTCTACAGATCTCACCTCGTGCACGCACAATGACAATGTTTCTATACCAAACTTGGCGGATTTAATTTTTGAGCGTTGTACAAATTCGAGCTGGGTCGTAGTTTTCAAAGCCGAAGGTACTTTCCATCATTTGATGTCTTACGGAAACGAGGTAAGATTGTCATTTTCTTTGCTGGATATTTCCCTGGTATCAGTGTTCCAGGGGCTTTAATAGAATTAGCCACCTGCCTGGGGATGCTTGCTAGGGATGCGAAAGTTCTCATTTATGACAAATTGTTGTGTTTGTACCAGTATCCAATGTCACCTTCTAAAACGGGCTGTTGTTATCTTGTATAAACATGTCATTACGATATTTCGCTGAACGTTCCTTTCTAAATTAAATTAAATTGGTCAGCTATTGATCTGTGGTTGTTTTGTCGAGTCAAGCTTGTATAAATTTGATTCTTCTGTTATTTTCTTGAGACCATCGGAGATAAATGTTCTTCGTACAAAATCTTATCTAACGGTAGTTTAACTTTTAGCTTCTCCTATCGAATATCGTATAGGGTTTGAATGGGCTATTAATATTTGCAGTATATTGTCTATTTTAAGTAAGTTAACTTGAGTATTTTCTTTAAGGGAATCGCACAAGTCGACTTTATTTGCTTTAGTCCAGTTACATATGCGATAGTTTTGTGATGTTATAGGTTTCCATCTAATACATGTAATTTTCGCGTGGTCGTTTTCCAAATCTTGCAATAGATTATCGCCTTCGTTGATTTCTAACCAACTATGAAAGCAGATACTGTATCGAATTTTCAGGTTCTTTTAATGTCTTCTTTTGTAGAAACCTGATCACTTTTTTGTTGAAAAATTCAGTTACACACGCACCTGTGCGTGTATTGGTATCACCTCAAGTACATAATTAACATACATTACGTGCATGTATGTCCGGCCTCCCTATTAATTAGATTAATTTAACACCTAAGGTGTCTTTAAATCCAAATATAAACAAGACAAAGACAATTTTCTTATGCTATAATTAGGGGAGAAACCAAGGTATGGGTCTTCTAGACATGGCTTTGTAATGACTGCTACATTTTTCCTTTCAAAGTCTATTGCCTTAGTCTATCAGCTATATAAGTAGGCTTTGAAAAGCTCAACTGATTTTTTTTGGGGGGGTTTGAAAGATAGAAATACCTCCCAGATTTCTTCAAAGGGGATTGCACATTGAAAGCGGGTGTAAGATGCATTGAATGTCATGTTACAGTCATATCCCGTGTTAATAAGGACAGTGAGAAACAATAATGGTCAACAGAAGTCTGTTGTTAAATGAGCCTAGAATTCAGGTGCAGGTGCATACCGTATTTATTCGATTAAGCGCCCAACCTCGAATAAGTGCCCACCTCGAATAAGCGCCCACCCTGTAGGTAGGAAAAGTTAATAAGCGCCCAGCCTCGAATAAGCGCCCACCCCCACACCCTAAAAAAATTGACATGCACGAGAGGAGTAAAATGGGAGGTGTGAAATTGACTAAGTACTACAAAGAGACTACCCGAAGACCAAGCTTTCTCAATAATTTACAGAAACTTTCAAGGATCAGTAAAAATTCGGCTTTTGGACATCTTCACGTTCTGTTATTACTTACTTTTTTCTTGCAAAATAAGCGTACTACTTGCTAAAAAATGGTGAAAATTTAATAAGCGCCCAGCCTCGAATTAGCGCCCACCTCGAATAAGCGCCCACTCTCAAGGTTCAAAAATTTAATAAGCGCCCAGGGCGCTTAATCGAATAAATACGGTAGCAGCTTTCTATCGACATCCATCTTTCCATGTACAAGACTGAGCGAAATTGCCAATCACAGCCCACTAGCATGACCTTCTGAACTCGTGGGCTCATTTGCATGAAACCAACACGGTATGCATCGGTTTTGATTGGCTCATTTTAAACAGCACGCCGAAAGACGATGTCAATAGACTATGTCGAAAGATGGATGTAGAAAGATAGCTATGCACGTAACACTGAAAGCGGGTGTTTTACATTACAGAAATTATGTAACCAGGCCTGTGAGTGAAAAATCTTATTATTATGTCAGTGGATTAACAGGGTTCCACTGTTTATAATTTAATTACATGGCAAATGGACTGACTGAGCTTTTGTATTGTGCAAAATACAGCGGATTCAGGTTGAGTGTTTAATGGCATCAGTTGTCGCGTTTGTTGTCATGGTTGAATTGATTGCGTTGCGAGGCAAAATGACAGACGTTGCTAGACGGGAATGCCAACGTTCTGCCTGGGAAAACCACAACATGCTTTTTCCCAGACAGAATGTCGTCATTCCCCTCTACATTTACTGTAGCAATGACATTTCGTCTCTCAACACAATCAATTCAACTGTGACAATGAACGCGGCAACTGAGGCCGTTAAACGCTCAACCTGAATCCGCTGTAAAGTGGCTGTAATAACCAGGTGGCTGTATAAACAGGTTGGCTATATAGGAAGGCAAAGTTCCACTATAATAGTGTTGCTGACTTTCTATTCTGTTGTGTTGTGTAGAGATTTATACAGTACATGGCATCAAGAACACAAAACCTCAGTGTTGGTAACTTTTTAGACAAAAGTGGTGTTCAAGGTATGTACATGTATGTCGGCATGCAATCATTAGCATGGCAGTTTATTATATTAAGAAAAATAATATGTTATTTAATGAGGGTGACATTTGTTACTGATTGCTCAGTAGTTTACATAATGGCCCTCCCATTTAACTACTTACCTTAAAAAAAGTTATTCCAGCACGGTAAAAATGGTAGCAGCTAAAAAAATCCCATACCTTAAAAACGGTTGTGATCTTTTACACGCAAAATAAAAAAAATTGTGCTCAGTGATTGCTATGATGCAAAACTGATGTCAGTGGTGTATTTTTACCCTCTGAGTTGCTTATTCACCAGTAACCAGGAGGAGGAGGGATGGGGTGTAAAGGGGGGGGGGGGGGTACAATAACCACAAAACATACCACAGAGAAAAAGTTACAAAAACTGCAGCTGCATGCTCCCAATACTACATTGAATTCAACACGAAACAAACTAAGTCTAGAAAACCACAGGTTCAAATAAAAAATTCCACGAAACCTCACCAAAAATAACACAAAACTGCAATACTGAAACCTGTATGCCCCCCTCAACCAGCTGCTATTGGACAGAAAGGTTTTGTTAAGGTTTTGTTTCTATTTCCATGTAGTCCTTATTATATCAACACTACATATTAAGTTTTAATTTGATTTGTGTCAGCGATACTCTGTTTTCTTCTTGTTGTTTCAAGGTTATGACATGTCAACATTTGTGAGGAGATATGGAAAATATTTGAATGTGAAGGCTTCTTCTTACACAGAAATGGGATATGACTTCTGCCGACTTAAAAGAGGGTAAGAAAAATGTACCCAGGGTTCAAAATAGCAGCCGGCTGTCGGCAGTAGCCGGCACTCTGACGACACTTGCCGGCTACTTTCCACCGAAGAAATAAAATATTGTGCCTTGATCGGCCAACTGAAATCAAAGTTGCGGTAATGTTGAAGTAAACATTTCATATCAGACAATAAAGCAGCTACAGGGCTAGAAAGGGCAACTCACTGGTCGCTAATGCGACCAAAATTTCATCTTTGTCGACGAAAACGCCTGGTTTTACAGTTTAGTTGCCAATGTGGCGACTTCATTTCTGTGTTAAGATGAATAACGGGCTGCCCCACCTTCTCAGGTATTGTGTCCCTCCAGAAAATTATATTGAAGATCTTATTTGCTCCTCAAACATTCAAAATAGGAAAAGAAGTCACATTGCTCCAATCCATTCTTTTGCTTTGCCGTAAAATATTCTATCACTTCGGAAAACTTGCAAATGGCCGACTGTGTTTGAAATCGCCCCAGAATGCATCTGGGTACGTCATGTATGCAGATGGTTGTGTACCTTGAAAATGCATAGCTCTCTAACCTAACAGCCGGGAAAAAATGAGCCTTGACAAAAAAAGCCGACAAATTCAGGCTAAAAACGAAATTTTATTTTGAACCCTGGTACCATAACAAGCAATTTGCCTTTCTTTCTACAGCCATGCAATAAGAGGTACATACAGTGTATAAGTGGTATGCACAGTCACTCATCAAACTGCTTTCGACAAAATTACTCTTGACAAGCTGCTAATCTCAAATAATGTTATCCAGTGCATGCCTTTATTTCACTGATGAGAGGTAATATCATTAATTATTTATTTTTACACTTCCAGGAAAGAAGAGGGTGTTTTAAGAACCATGGATGCTCCTAAAGTAAGTTTTTTAAAATTAAATTGTTTTGGTAACAGACAGCAGATCAAAACAAGATCAAATGTGAGTGAGAGTCAACAAGAGTTTAACTCTACATGATGTACATTGGTATAAACACTGAAATTGCAGTCTTCCTTGAGGCATGGCATTCTCTAAGGGACCAGAACGCGGGAAATGAACATATTGACATTCCCAACATTTACAAGTCGCTAGTGTGACATTTAAAGTCTCGCGCAGCGATCGCGCGCTTTCGCCATGTCACGCGTGTTCTGTGAGACACTCTGGCACGCGCATAATGTAACCGTTGTAAGCCGTTGGCTTTTTTCAAAACCGAGGAAGGCCGAAGATTCTCGGCCGAGACGTCTTTATAAGAGTTTCAAACAAACGTTGTTTAAAACATTTGATAATAGTCAGTTACATGTACATTGTGCTTGTTGTTCAGTTTGACTCTTTGTGATTCTTGCATACAGACTTATCCTGCAATTCTTATAAAACAGTCTGTAACATCCAGTGGTCAGTCTAAACTTAATTGTTGTGTTTTTCTTTCTTTTTCAACAGCTCCTTAAAGCTCTTCCAGTCTTGCAGCAGCAGATTGATGCCCTGCTGGAAGTGGATGTATGTCAATTATCATACTTTTGTGTTTCAACTGAGTTCTGTTAGTAAGGTATCCCTTTCTCAAGTACTGCCTGGCATTGAGTCATCTCAAGTGTTCCTTGCGTGACATGTTCTTGACTTATTAAGAAGGATGTAAAATTCTCAATGTAAACCTAATTTGTATGTTACCGGTAAGTACATTTATATCATTTGCATTACATTTTCAGATCAAATCAAGCGAATTAACCAATGGTGTGATAAACAGCGTCTTTGTACTCTTGTTTAAGGTAATTTAGAACTGCTATATATAACATTTATTTTCATTTCTATATCATTTATCATTCATTTTTTGCGATGTTGAGTGATGCTTTGTCTGAACTGTTTGGAATGTAATTTCATTTTTCATTCTTTCACTGGTTTTAGGACTTAATCAGGCTATTTGCCTGCTATAATGATGGTATTATAAATTTACTTGGTGAGTAGTCTCCTTTGTTTGTTTGTTTCTTTTTTTTTTACAAAATCAATACAGTCATGTACATGTACATACATATGTACAGTGGACAACAAAAAGTGCACGCTACAAGTTTCACTCTACTTCACTCAGATTGAAAAGCTACTTTTTCCTCAAAATTGAAGTTATAATAATTAAAAAAAAAAGATCTATTCTTTCAAACAGTTGTTTACTATACTAAACCGGCTGCTTACTCCAAATTGTATTGATTCAGAAACCCCTGCATCCACTTGTATACATGTATACATGAATTTCATTCTATTGAACACTTCACCTAGTACAATATTAGACTTCACAACAAAACTTTCAAGCTTAATTATGGTTTGGACCTCTGTGTTGTATTCTAGAAGCAAGGCAGTTAATATGTTTATTTGGTCACAGTGAAGGCTTCTTGCCTTCCAGCAGTACTTAAAATAAATGAGTACTAGCAAGTCAAGCAACATAACTGGATGTAACCTAAACTAAAATTCCATCCTGGCAGGAAAGCTCAATACTGTGCTTTAAATACAGCAGCATGAACATACAGTACCAAGAAACATGTAGAACTTTATGTTTATTTCCAAACAAATGCACCAAATAGTTAATCTGCTTTTTTGCAACAGAGAAGTACTTTGACATGAACAAGAAAAACTGCAAGGAGGGTCTGGACATATATAAGAAATTTATAACGCGAATGGATAGAGTGTCAGACTTTTTGAAAGTTGCCGAAGATGTTGGTTTTGATAAGGATGATATACCTGATCTAAGTAAGGTAAGTAGACAACAATAATTTTATTAGAACAATGTTTTAATGTCCATGCCTCAGCTTCTTTATTTGATTATTAAACGAGCTGGCCTTAACAAGTGAAGAAAATTACACACTGTCAATATTATTCTTTTGTGCTTCATTTTGCCTTGAATGGTATTGGGAACAATAAAGGTCGGGACACACTATGCGACAAGTCGCAGCGACAGGTCGCTGCGACGAGTCGCACCGTGTGTACTGCTTAAAGACAAGTCACTGCGACAAGGTGTTTGTTCGGTGCACAAACAGGGAATTTGGAAGTGTGGGAATGTGAACTAGTTTTCCAATTCAATACGGCGAAAACACGTGACGCTCTCTCAATGGTTAATTCATAATTTGTCGCAGCAATTTGTCGCAGACGTGTACACACGCTGCAACAACGCTGCTATCACTCATTGTGTCGCACGAATTTAAACCAGTTTGAATTCGTGCAACACATCGTAGCGACAAAATTTTGTCGCAGCGACTGGTTTGTCGCAAGAATGCACCACGTCACACGAGGCAACATGTCGCCGCTACGTGTTGCAGCGACGTGTCGCCTAGTGTGTCCCGATCTTAACAACAATCTCAGCTGCCTGCAATGTTTACGTAAGCCTCACTCTGAATGTGTTTACTAGCCAGAATAAAAATTCAGGGACAAACTTTCCTTGTTCAATCATTATTTATGCCAGATACCCTTGCAAAACAATGAACATAGAAGGACCTCAATGTCATTCCGTGATGTATGCTATTACTGAATTATTACCAAATTCAAAAAAAAAAATGTGCAGTACAGATTGGAGCAGAAAATTTTAACAGAACGATTGAAACTTTGATTTTTCTATCTAGGCACCTAACAGCCTTTTAGATGCCCTTGAAAACCATATGCAATCACTGGAAAAAGGAAAAACAAGCAGCCCACCAACATCAAAGTAAGTATATCTTAGAGATGGACACCTCTCCAAGACGGACAGATGGAGAAGGTCCCCGATGGTGTTTGTTTTAGAGGGAGTTGACTGTTATTAAAAGCAGTCTTTCTATTAGAATTTGTTAAACACATGCTTCTCTTTATAAATATATTCAATCACTCTAACGCAGGGCTTGAGACTAACTTTTTAACTCACTAGTTTACTGGCTTGTGACATGTCAGATTTTACTAGCCAAAAGTAATTTTTCACTAGTTAAGTCACTCATGTTGGATTACGTAACTCATGCATAGTGTATGAGAGCAAAACAAAAGATGTGCACGGTCATGGACCTTCCAACCTAAGTCTTGGCCTCATTGTTTGCTCCTTTGATGTTTGCCGGGCTTCCTAACCATTTCCCTCTATTAACTATGCTTACTGACGTTAATAATTTAAATTCTTATAATATATCTTGTTTTTTTAGAAAAGATCTTCCTTTACTAAATCATATCATCATCTTATGTAAGCAAGTAATTTTTCAATGTCGAAACCTCAATATAAAGCCATCTCTTTTATTATTGAAAGCCAGGATAAAAATAACGTACGATTTAGAACTTGCCATAGCTAAACAAAACAAAAACCTAAAAAATCATAGCGAAAATTGGAAAGAGCTTCTCCCTGTTTTTCAGCAGTAGAGTTAATATCTTATAATTATTTTGACGAAACTCATAATTAGACACTTCTTGTATTTCTCGCATCGTGTGATTGTAATTTTTTTTTTCCCTTTTTCTTCTTTTTTTTCTATAGACTAAGTGTAAGTAGTGTAAGATTTCTTCAACAATTATATTTGTATTTTAGTAATGTAAGTAATGTAAGTAAGTAGTGTAAGTTATCTTTTTTGTAAGTAGCCTTTTTTTTCTGTAAGTGATGTAAGTACCTGTATCAATTGTTTTTGTAAATAACCTTTTTCTTTTTTGTGTGTCGCAAATAAAAAAATAAAAAAAAGTCAGGTATATTGATTTCTATCAAGAACAGTTGACTTTTCCGAGTTTTTCACTAGCCAAATGGCTAGTAGGAATGCTTAACGTGGTAGCCAAAACCTAAATTTTAGTAGCCTTTGGCTAGTTGGCTACCGTTAGTCTCGAGCCCTGCTAACGCATATTTATTATTTTTAATTATTTGCAACTAGCACAGTATAGGGTCATTTATTTATTTATTTTAAACCAATTACTAAACAGGTCCTTGGAGATTATTAACAACATTTTGTTTGCATGCAGGCCACTGACAATTCCAAGCATCACTCTCCCGCCGTCTGCTACAGATGCTTTCAGTGCAGGCAAGTTCACAACTAAATTTGAGGGGGATGATTCTGTTGACACTGCCCCAAAGAGTGATCTCGTTGTTGAGGAGGAAAAATATTTGGAAGCCTTCAAGGTAAGAGCCAAGGCTTTAAGCAAAAGAAAAACTTAAATTTCAGCTTGCCTTTCGGACAAGTAGCTCACAAATTTGCATTTAGATACATGTATGCAGTGAAAGTTTTGTTTTCATGTAATCAGTGTTGCAATACAGATGTCAGCCAGTGTTATCTTTTTGTTACAGAAGGCCAAGGAATCTGGAACAACAGTGCAAATACCTCCAGCCCAGCCCGCATCCCAGCCGACCCAGCCCCAGAAATGGGAGTCATTAGGTGAACCTGCTGAGCCAAAATCAGCTCCTAAAGGATCCCCCAGTGATGATCTTTTACAACTACACGCAGCGTTTTCTGTTCCACTTCAACAACCAAGTACTGCTGCATTTTCACAAAGTCCTTCCTTCCCACCCAGTCAGGCATTCCCAGCTGCACAGGGTTTTGGACAGGCCCCACCCCAGGCTGGTGCCTGGGGTGGCCCTGCTGCTACAACTGGTAAGCCTATTTGTGGAATAGAATTTGCAAAATATAGAAGTTAATTGGGTCAGGTACATGTATGTACATGTAGGTCTCACATGGATGGCTCGCCACCCTTTGTCAGAGAACAATGAAACAAACACAGGAACGATGTCCCTAGCCCCCAAAACTACACTGTACTTCTGTCCACGGCCCACAACTTCCATCAACATCTGCTCCATCATAATATCTAATTCTTTGTGCTTGTGAACAAGAATGAGCTAAGAGGCCTAGTGGAACTACAAGCTTACAAGAGCTGCTACACTAATAAATTAATTACACAGAGATACAGCTGGCCTAATGGTTAGTGCGTTGGGCATAGATTAGGACAATTCATTCTTGTGCAGGCTTTCTTAATCGCACAGGTTTGTAATTGGGCACTGGGCAATGAAAGTGTACAAAATTAATGTAGATCTAACCATGTGATGAATATACTCTTGGACACATCATCCTATTTCTAGAACAAGAGATACAGTCAACTCTCTCTTAACTGACACCTCTATAAGACTGACACCTCTTTAAGACGGACATCTCCCTACCATCTTTCAGTCATTTTACTGTAACTAAACTCCCTATGAGATGGACACCTCACTAAAACAGACAGTTGGAGCCGGTCCCGACGGTGTCTGTTTTGGGTTGTCCTAAAACCCGGAATGCCGGAAAGCCAGAATGCCGGAAATCCAGATAAGAAAGCCCGGAATCCTAAAACCCTTAATGACCTTTTCTGTGTACGCCTTTTTCAGGATAAATACGTGGAAATATGTTATTATTTTTGGGGAAATTGGAAGTTTGTTACGAGTTTCCAATTACGTTGCGAGTTAGTGAATCAAATTGTCAATTTTGATACAAAGTTCCCAACTTCGGCCCGACTGAACTTCACAATTTAGCTAGTTGAGGAGAAACAAAACATATTGTTTCAAAGTCATGGCGATATCTGAACTCAATGATTTTAAAGGAAACAAGTTGCGGCGGGAACATTCCAGCGATTCTTGTTTGACGAACAAGCAGGACAGCAATAACAACCTTCTGATCAATGTTCTGACTGATAGTGAGTGAAAGCATTATGTTCATATACCGTCTATTGCATCTAAGCATGAACACGCCCTTTCGAAAATGGGTATCAAACGCTGTCGATAATCGTCGCTTGATGATGGAAGCAATAATTCAGTTGAAGTGTCAGACAACGTTTCACACCAGCGATCACGCAAGTAATTTGCCGATAAATGAATATGATAATGATAGGCAGATATTTGGTCAAATTTTCCTTTTTTGTACAAAAATATATTTTTTACGCTTTTTGCGAGGTATAATCTAAATTTTTAAGTCTTTTGCGTTTGTAAGCCGGGTGAAACTGAATGCATGGTTTACCCATCTTTACATAAAGTTGATTTTAATCAAAGCCGAAGCGAGGCGGCGGCAGGGACGACTAATTTGTCACGCCAACATGCATGTTTGCGGCTCGCTAAACATTAATTTAAACTTTGTGAGCCTTTTATATTTTTATTTTTATGGCTTTTTCCCAACGATTAAGCGTAGCAAAGCCCTTGTTGATAACATAACTACAGAAGGTTTTAATCTGCACAAGTTAAAAACAATGTAATGTTTTTATTGACGTCGACTATTTGTTCAAACAAGTGTTTTGCAACTTGAGCCGCAAGAATCGCTGGAATATTCCCGCTGCAACTTGTATCCTTTAAAATCACTGAGTTTAGATATCGCCATGACTTGAAAACAACATGTTTTGTTTCTCCTCAACTAGCTAAATTGCGAAATTCAGTCGGGCCGAAGTTGGGAACTTTGTATCGAAATTGACAATTTGATTCGCTAACTCGCAACGTAATTAGAAACTTGTAACAAACTTCCAATTTCCCAAAAAAATATAACATGATTGTTTCCACGTATTTATCCTGAAAAAGGCGTACACAAAAAAGGTCATTCCGGGTTTTAAGATTCCGGACTTTCTTATCCGGGTTTCCGGCATTCCGGGTTTTAGGACAACCCTCTGTTTTAGGGAGAGTTGATTGTACATGGATGTAAGTGCTGACCTTATAGGTCGCTACTAGACTCATGCAGACTTATCTAACCTTTACCCTACCAGTGTTGGACATTTATCTGGAAATAACCAGACTAACTGCTCCATGTTAGAACAGTTCTTATTAATGACGCGCTAATAGGTTCATTTTCTACAGGTTTTAGCAGCAGCACCTCTACAAACCCATTTGACACCCAAGTTCATGATGATTTTGCTGCAGTCTTTGGTGGTCAACAGAGCACCGTTGACAGTACTCCAGCCATGGGAGACATCTTGCTACCAACAGTGTCCAGCACAGGGGCTCCTCCAGCACCAGTAAACAATAAAATCAGTACCGGGGAACAACCTGGAGGCTTGCATGCAAGCCTAGAAAGAGTTGCCAAGTCCTTAGGTGAACAGACAAGAATTCAGTTATCAAAAATTAATTGTGTTGATACTGTAACCTGGTGAGAAGTTCAAAACTCGATCAACCACTGATCTGGTTTTAAACTGCTGTCAGTCATAAGTTGGGTAGGGTAAATTTTGGGTATGAATTTGGGCATGGTAAATACCTATGTAATCATACCTTTTTGCAAGGTATCCTTTGTCATCATATCATCCCTTTGTTTGGCCTGTTGGGTATTTTGACTAGATTCTAGGTCTTGATATACCTGAGCAAAGCATAATATCAGAGCATATAAAAAGGAAGGATTAGATTATAAGTATCAGTCAGGTTTCTACATGTGTCACACAAGTTGTCCATGTATCACATAAGGCGGTTTCACATTGTAGCCTGCAAGTTTCTTGTTATCAAGCAGTTTTCACACTGTAAGAGCTTAGAAGCCAATGTTACGAAATGATTGCATGGTGAGAACTGTCAACAATAAAGGAAGCAATTTGAGAGTTCAGCTACGTTGCCGCGACTAACTGTACATGGGAACTTTTGTGAATTGTAGATTCATTCTCTATAACCAATGGAAACATTATGGCCCGTCCATCTGGAAAAACACAGCACCAGTGGACAGCCCCAGCACCACAAAGCAAAACAGGGGGACCAAACTGGCAGGCACCACCCACATTGCCAATAACATCTTTTCCACAAACAGCAGGAATGCAGCCTGGTGGATGGGGTGCAGCAGGGCAGCCTGCTCCCATGCCGCAGCCGGCAGGATTCAGACCGCCCTTTGCACAGCCAAGTCCTATGGGACAGCCTTTCATGGTATGTAGCTACAACCATTGACAAAAGTGTTGACACAATCATTCTGGCCATATTTTATTGTAATTTGGTCTAATTTCACCCTTTTGCCCCACTTTTCCAAACCCCTTCCCCCTCTGTTTTTGGGAGGCCTTTGCTACAATCTTACAACATTGGATGGAGGGACGGGGGAACAGTATTTTAGCAGACCGTCATGAAATTGGTAAATTTGCCATAAAAACTGCAAAGCGAAGTAAATGTGTCACCATACTAAGAGATTATAGATGCAACAGTTAATTTGCAGGCGTGCAACTAAAATACATGTAAGATCTAATTATTTTGAGGCATCCTAAATGGAAGCAACATACAGTATACAGTGTCCAATGGCCTGGCCTCTCACTGCATTCCCAAACTGACTCACTCACGCCAAGAAAACCCTTCCTACCCATGTAACAAAGTACAATCATATTTTTTAGCCGGCCCAGCCAGGAATGTTCCCACAACCGGGTTCAGCATTTCCTCCTCAACCATTTCAACCACAGAGACCTACACAGCCGGCAGACCCATTTGGACCAGTCCCTGGTAGTCAGGTACTTTATCTTTCAATTTTTACCAGACAACTCTCTGCTGTATTTTCCTAGCTGTATTACATTTGTAAATATGTGTAAAACATTTTAGAGATTTTGATGCCATTTATTTTGCTTTAAATTTAAACAATTTGCTTTTACAGGGTTCTTACAGTCTTGAAAAGTTCTTGAATTTTAGGGGGCGTCTTTGAAAAGACCCTGAATTCCATTTTTCCTTGAAAAGTCCTTGAATTTGTGTGTGTAAGTCGTTGAAAAGTCCTTGAATTTTCTTCAACTTTGAATGTAGTGGGGTCGAAAGAGAATTGCTTTACATAGACTTTGGTCTTTTCCTGTGTAAAGCAGCTTCAAACACTGAAAACGCCTGGTGTAAAAGCAGCTGATAAAGGGAAATTGAGAAGCAAATAATCCAACTGCGCACATGAGTTCAAATGTCAGTGAAACAAACTCACCAGCGGTTTTGTATAGAACTCTTAATTGTCCTGCGCATGCCACATGCAATTTAGGCATTTAAAAACCTTTAAAATCTGTTAGCTTGGACTGGGAATGTGCATTGATGTACCATCTGTGAAATTACATTCCTGGTAGGTGGTCCTTATCCACAGTTTGGTCCTTGAAAAGTCCTTGAAAAATGGTTGCAATTTTTTGTATGAACCCTGTAAATCAAGTTATCGTCACCATTATTTTGGTGGCTTGTGAGCGTTCAGATTTGACTGAGAATCTTCCACTCGATATGATTCTTTTAGTCTCAGTTAACCAAGAATACCTGAGACTTTTGAAATACGGGCAGAAGGTCTTCTGAGGGTGGAAGGGCACTTAGGTAGTGTGAAGCAGGGTGGTTATTTTATAGCTGCCAACCTTTTCCTCTCCTCCCATTTTATTTCAGTGTTGAACCCCTCTGTTACAATGTGCACAGAAATGCCTGACCACCAATATTTATCTCTCAATAACATTTTTAACAGTGTTGTCAAACCTTTCATTTTACAGGTTAGATTCTAAACTTGAAGCCTTCAGTGAGATGGTGGATGTTTAGGCTGGTCTGTAGCAAATCTTTTACTTGTATCTAAATCTGGCGAGATTCTCAGTAGCTGAGCTATTTTCTAAAAAAAGCTTTTGTAACTGAAGTTTGCACTTTCGTATTCATGCACTCGACCTTGTTCCCAGGGTCACCCTGTCTGCTGTTGAAGGGTTAAAGAAAAGACCCTGGAAACTAGGCTGACAAGTTCTCTGGCATTCTTTCCTCTGAGAACTCCTTGTGTGCAATTGCGGGATTGTCACACAATGCATTGGAAGAAGCATTGCGTGACATTCCAAATAGCCAGTGATGAAATGCGATAGTTTTTCAAAGTTTTTTTCAAATTGTAGGCACAGGTCAGTGAATCCATTTAAAACAACAAAGTTTTACGTGAGTCCAATAAGCCTGCATAGCTGGCTGAATTTTGTGCGAGTGCTTTGTTCCAGCAGCAGAGCCTCTAGGAGAATGAGGAGCAGTCAATAGGCCATTTCTGAGTTACCCTTTGCCTCTGTTTCAAAACGAGTCTACGTGCAAAACTATTCATATGAAAATAAGTTTCACCTACGGGTATATTTTCATGCAAATCAAAGTCATTTTCATTTGAATGGTTTCGCACGTAGACTCGTTTTGAAACAAAGGCAAACCTATTTTTCCTTGCCGGCAACTCCAAAAGCTCTAACACACAAAATCGGCCAGCTACGCTGACTAGCTCCCAAATGGACTAGGTCAGGGATATGTTATGGTAAAGCTTTGGCTTGAAGTTAAATTTGTTATTTTTCTCTGGTGGTTTGGGGTCATTAGTTTCTTGAAGGTATGTAGGTTTGTTATTATTTGACCAACAAACACAGAAAGCCTGAATCAAGAATAAAATAATAATGCTTTTACAAATATTGAAACAAGTGAGTAGTCTTTTAATTTGGCTTTTTTAATTCTCTGCAAATTTATTTGCTTTGATTCAATGGTCAAAGTAGTGGCGATCTTTTTGTTTATTTTTCTAAATTCTACTTCTAATGATTCTTTAGGTTTTCTCTTCATCTTTTATAACCCAACACGAAATAGGACAAACAGATTTTCTTGTTCCCTTATTACGTCTAAATGAGTATAATACACCTCAGGTGTTTTACCGCTGATAACATTTCATGGATCACATTGTCAGGTGCCTCGAGAGGTTGAAAACACTGGGCTGTGCCCAGTGTTGTTTATAGACCTTTATAAGCTGGTCTTTGGTCATATTTGTTTTGCATTTTGAAAATGTGATCCACTGAGACATTGTAGCTCTGTCACGCTAACTTAAAACGTTTATTAAAACGCTGTTTACGTGTACTAAGATAAGACGGAGGCGCGAATTTTTGTACCGTAAAATGTGCTCTAATTTTTACACCAAGCTGAAATAAAACTCGCGCCAGTGGTTTAATGTAAAAGCTTCCACAACGAATGCGGGTGTGCTAAAAAAATAAATTAATAACAGTTGTGTGACAGCTGAAGTCAGCTTCTCCGTGTTTTTCTTAAAATTGCACAGTTTTCTTCAAAGAGGGCCAGTTCAAAGTGACGATTGCGTGACAGGCCAAAAGAAGGTCTCCGTTGTCAGATTACTTTTGTCGTCATTTTGTAGCTAGAAAGGCGATGCTCGGCCATCCCTTAAAGAGAAATGTTTGTCGTCTTGGAAGCGTTTCCCCGCGCCCTATGTTTTTTCAAACAAAGTCACTGTTGCGCGCTCTTTACAAATTAGATATTTTTACAACTTCTGATCACTATCGTGTTCTAGAAGTCTACGTTTTGACAGCGATCCTTTCGGCTCTAAGCAGCAGACTTTTAAGGGAACTTTATAATCTGTCAGTTTAAGAAACTTTAAATTATCAACGGCTTATACAAACTTCGTAACTCTTCTAATTATTCTTTTCCACCATGGAAACAAACATTTGCAACTCGTCGCGCGCCTCCGAGTTTGGTGAAAATTTTCGTCGGAAGTTTCTCAGTTTTCTTTGGCTCACTTTCATTTTACGACTTGGAGTTTGTAAAAGCCGCTGAGAGTAGTCTGTGCAAAGACATGTGTAGCTTTTTATGT
This sequence comes from Oculina patagonica, assembly GCF_052425735.1. NCBI lineage: Eukaryota > Metazoa > Cnidaria > Anthozoa > Scleractinia > Oculinidae > Oculina > Oculina patagonica. Next base: position 10,783,380 of record NC_135763.1, read on the forward strand.
AGAAACGATTAAGTGGGTTGCAAGTCAGTCTCCTTAGCAACCGTCATTTTGGGTCGTGACGTCACGCTTCTCACCCAAAATAACGTCATGCCAAACAGCCTCGTTCCCAGAGTCCGCTCTCTGTCTCGAAGAGAGTCCGCTAGAACTAGGGTGTGAAGAGACAAGGCTACCAACCCCAGCCCAACAACAAATTGTAATAATGATATGAAGTGGAGGTGTACAATGTAATCACATGTAGTGTTAGTGAAGAAGGTCGTCACTACATGGGATACCTCATTCGTTGGACAACACAGTTTTCCTTTGCCTTTTCACTACCAGAGCTAAACCTGAAGTAAAATAAATTACTAATTGTATGTGATTTTAAATTGCTTGGATGAAATCCTGCTGTGTGACCAATCAAATAAAAGCTATTGAGAAGTCCTTTCGTATGGCACTGTTGTTGTTTTTTTAGTATTTTGCAAAATAAAATTAATTTTTTAATGAAATTTCTTTACTCTGAGAGTGAAACTTACTTAACATTGAACATTTCTACGGCCCAAAATAAGGCCCAGCTACGAGGTATCCCATTTAGTCATCACGGCTGGTATAAATAGTAGAACGACCATTGCAAGTTGGTACCCAATTGTTTAATAGTAAAATGTTATGACTGGTAAATAAAATATGAAGTAATACATTAAGTGCGTCAACTGAGTGACACTGACATAAACAATAAAAACAATGCCATTATGCTGTCTTAGTGATCTTCGCTCTTCTAGAAACCGGCTTACCGGTAGATTTGGGCCAGGTTCAAGGGGGTGGGGGAACAGAAGACTTCACTCGTTGGATCTCCTGTATATAAAATAGGTTCCCCGACTCGTGTTGTCCCTTCAACGCCTGGTGAACCTCAAACAGAATCTCCGTGCGCCTTTTTTTTTCGTCCGTTTAGTTCCTAAACATATCTTTTGATTTCCGAAATTTTTGTCAATCGCAAAAAGATTTTTAGTTAGAGTAAGTTAAAATCTGAATATAGGTCCTTGTCTGCCAATCACTCATCACCACAGATAAGGCCACAGATAAGGCCATTTGCATCCTTGCAAGGAATGGCCACTTCAATACATTTAAAGCAAAAAATATACAAACAAAAGAAAGGAAGTAATAAAATAAGTTACTTTAAAGTATGACACTTTCTCACCTAAGTGGCTGCCTCGTCCCCAGTCGCTCGCGATCGTTGGGAGAAATTTTCCTTCCCATCACAAACCGCTCGCGCTTCGGGCTCGCTCCCAATCCTCCCACTTGCGCTACGCCCTTGCTCCAAATCCTCCAACTTACGATCAACTCACGACTCTATCAGAATCCGCGCTCAATCGGCCTTGGGTAAACGGCATCTTTATTAATTTATTTTTTAAAAAAAAAACTTTCATGACATCAATACACGTTAAGATTTTGTGAAACTGAATACAATAATATCAACAGTAGTCAGTGCAATCTGGTTCGGCTCGCTGTCGTGGGAAACTAAGTCAGCGTTTACAAGTCAAAACGTGTTTGTAAGCCGTTCTTAGCTCTCGCCGCATAAACCCATAAATAACTGGATTAACGGCACTACTGCTTGCATAAATAACGATCTGCCAAAAGTACACTTGTCGTGGAAGTGAATATTGGCCGTAGAAAGCTTCAAAAACATCGGTGATAATCGCCGGAGTCCAACAAACAAGAAATGCAAGCAGTGTAACGAACAACATCTTGGTTATCTTCGCTTCATTGACAAAGGACCTCGAAGCTTGCTGAACCAAACCAGAGTTTCCTATTTCAGCAAAATGCGCCTTAACTTTCCGGTAAACCTTAAAATAGCAAAATGTCATTACTGGAAAAACTACAGCGCTTAGTATGACGTAGGCACCGAGGGTATATAAACGCACCCCTTCATGATTCATGTCCAGAAAGCAAAGAAATTTTCCGGGATGAAAACGAAACGGTTGATTCTCAAACGAAAACACTGCCACCACTATCGTGATTGAAACCATCCAGGCCAGTAGAATTGACAGTAAAATATTTCTTTTGCTGTAAATCTTCCGGTGAATGTTCACTGGTTTAGTTATCTTTAAAAAACGGTTGACTGCAATGAGAGCCATAGTGAACAACGAGGTGATCACGAGGATAAATATTAGGGTTCCTTGAACTTGACAGAAAGTATCACCGAAAATCCACTTGCCCTTTATCAGAGAAGCAAGGAAGAATGGCATACAGAAGACTGCGAACATCATGTCTGCAGTTGCGAGGTTGGTGATGTAGTAGTTGTGAGGCGCTCGAAATCCCAGTGACTTGTGCAGAGACAAGCACAATAACGCATTTCCTAAGAATGCGGACAAAGCGACAGCAACACAGATTGTTGATTCCAAGAGGGTGGCGCCTAATTCTCTGTTTTCTAGCGACATCGCAAGCTCATTTTCTCTGTTCAGTGTCTCTTCCATTTGGATCATCTAGTACACGAACGCAGTCGGCAGTCTAGAGGATGACGGAGCTCAGGTGCAGAGCCGACGCTAGACATTCAAACACTTCCGCAAAGAACTCGAAGGCACCAAAACAGAAAGGAAATTAGATATCGCAGGGCTTCTGTCAGAAACAAAAACAAAATGATCACCAAATTAAATATTACGCGATTGAGTCACTTCTAAGCAGAGGAGAAAGATATATTGCTTACATGTCCTTACGTTGTTCTGTATTTGGTAGACTTCAGTGTCTGTACTGATTTCGCTGAAGTAGCGGAACTTTTAAATACTCCAGTCCTTTTACTAGGAACTTTTAAATACTCCAATCCTCTTCCTGTGCGAAAGGTCTAGAGGTCATATAGAAATTCCGCGTGACTTTCTGAGAAACTTTAAGTCTACCCAGGCAAGTTAGCAAAAAGTGCAATGGTAAGAGGTTAATTTTAATAATAGGAGGGCGGCCCAAATATGACAATTTCAATACCAGAAAAAATCTAAACCACCAAAAACACCCGGAAAACATGACCATTGAAAGACCTCTAGAAAAAAGCAGCTGACAGACGGTAAATTTTATCAGTCAAGGAATCGATTGATTGGTCGGTTGGTCGAGGTCAGTCGGTTAATGTATCAGTCGGTTCCAAAACCGCCCACGCCCCCCTCCCCCCGAGCAAACACCCGGGCATTTGCCTTTTTCGAAAAATTTTGGTCAAATTCCCCGCTTTGTTGGCAGTTTAGTCGGTCAAATGCCCCACCAGTTAAGGCTTCACAGAGCGTCAAATTCCTCACACTTTTCGGATTTTAAGACAAAATGATAAAACTACAACAAAACGACGAAAACATCGATGTTTACTTTCGCTCCGTGTAGCTTGAAATCGCTCTTTCTAGCCTTTCTACTGACCTTATCTGGGAAGTGTTTTTTGAAAATACCTTATTGATAAAACGTGAAGAATTGTCTTCTGACAACAAATCCACAGTTAAATGTTTTTCGATTAAGACAAAAAGGATACCGTAACAAAAACAGAGGTAGAATCGCGGAATAGCACGAGTACAGCTGTACCGTGAACATTCGTAGTCGCAGTGAATGAACGGAGATCTGAACGGATGACGAAATGCTTGAGCACGTGACTGCTGACTCTTGTTTCATCGATGGTCAAATGCCCAACCGAGTGGGCGAATTTTTTTCATCAAATTCCCGGCTATACAGGGCTAACCTCGAGTCAAATGCCCGGGGTATGCCCGGGGGGGGGGGGGGGGGCGGTCTTGGAATTGACTGATACATAAATTGCGATCAAGCGCTAAGCGAAATTTTCAGCGCTCTTATTGTACTTTCCCGAGAGAGGGGGTTATTCCATAACAACAACAAGCTTTATTTGCATGACTGTAAATTTGTTACAATATTGCAAAAGCGTAAAGTTATTTAGTAATAATAATAATAAAAATAATAAAATAATAATATATAGTAAAAAACAAAAATGATTCATATAAAATTAATTACATTGATAGTATTTTGTTACGTAAATCAAAACAAGATGATATAAATTTAATCAATTGCATGGTCACAAAATGATCGGGAGAATTCATTAATTCTAAAATCAAGTCAGGCACTGGTAGTTGGCTGACATTTAAGATGATAGGCTGTATTGTCTTGTAAAAGTTATCTCTTATTGTTGCATATTTGGAACAATAAAAGAGAAAATGAATTTCATCTTCGGTTTTATTACAATCACAGACCGGGCAGAGCCTATTATGTCTGGGCGTATTGTTATATCTGCCTAGTTCGATCATTAACTTATGATTGCTAATACGTAATTTAGCTAATGTTCTCCTACCAGAAACTCTCCTAGTTAACTCTAGATAATTGGAGGTAGCATATTAGTTCTTAAAAGATCTATAAAATTCTAGTTTTTGAGAATGCTGTAGAGTATGCTGCCAATACGAAATATATTTCTGTTTCGTTAACTGAAGAAACATTGTCATTTTTGCGGTGTCTACTAAATCAGGATTAAGATTACCAAAATTAAAATATTCGGATATCTTCATAAGATTAGAGTAAAAACTATTTTTACCAGCGGTGTGAAGTTCTAATGAAATTAAAAAAGACTGTCTAACAAAAGAATCCGGTTGCTTTTCTTGGAGATATATCAAATAGTTGAGGATTCTTTGATTAATGGTGATAAGGAGAGGAAATCGACCAAGCTCAGCTCTACATGCAACATTAGAAGCCTTATTACTGACTTCAAGATAGCGTTTACAAAACTGTAGATGTTTTCTTTCAATTTGTGAACCATCCCAGGCCTTAAAATCAGATTTTACATAACCACCCCAAATTTCACTATTATAGAGCAGAATTGGAGATATCATTGCACCAAAGATTTTACAGGCAAGACTGAGAAGGTTTCAATCTACTAAAATTTGTGTGTCGTCTCAAACTAAAAAGTGCATGAAGTCCTTTCTCTTTTAGGTGATCAAGTGAGATTTTAAAATTTCCTGTAGAAAATATTTTGGTTCCTAAATAAGTGTTATCTTGTACAACATCAATTGTTTGATTTCCTATGTAAAATACATGTTCAGTACATTTTTTCGCACGTTTTTGAAAAACCATTATCTTGGTTTTTTTGGGATTTACGCTCAACATCCACGTGTTGCAGTATGTGTCTAATGTGTTAAGACAGTTTTGCAAACCTGTTTTGGAACGTGATAAAACAATTAAATCGTCGGCATATAGTAGAGCGTTTAATTTTGTACCGTTTGGTAGGACAAAAGGATCAGACAGAATATTTTCAAATGAGAACGGTAAATCGTTAATATAAAGGTTGAAAAGTAGTGGACTTAAAACGCAACCTTGTCGTACACCTCTCATATATTGAAAGGGTCGTGTCTGATACTGATCAATTTTTATCGAACAAGAAGACTTAGAATAAAGGCTTTTAATTAAATTGTAGAAGGATCCCCCTAAATTAATTTGCAATAACTTACTTAAAAGCCCATTATGCCAGACTGAGTCGAAAGCTTTTCTAAAATCGACAAAGCAGGCATAAATTTTGCCATTGTGATTATGGACGTACTTGTCTATCAAAGTTCGGAGTGTGAAAACATGGTCTGCTGTTCGATTGTTAGGCATGAAGCCGATCTGTGACTTGTGTAATATATGATTGGTGTTGAAATACTCGAGAAGCCTTTGATTTAAAATAGAACAAAACAGTTTACCCAGACAACTCGAAACGCAGATACCACGGTAATTTGACTGATCACTTCTTCCACCCGATTTATAAATTGGCGTTATGAAACCACCACACCATGTTTGAGGCATGGAACCTGAATTTAGAACTCCATTGAAAAGTTTGTAATATACGGGCATAAGGTCGTTGATACTTGCTTTAATCATTTCATTTTTAATTTTATCTGAATAAGAAGATTTGTTGTTCTTTAACTTTTTGGCAGCTTTTCGTATTTCAATTTCGGTAATCAAGTGATCTAATGGCCGAAATTGTTTTTTCCGGACTTCTTCTTCTTGAAGTTCGTTACATATTTTCTCTTGAATGGGATTAAGTCGATCATTGGAGTGAAGAGATTCAAAATATCGCAGCCAATTTTCTTCTGACACTAAAGGAGTATCTTCTTTTTTAATAGTGTCATCCATTGATTTTAAACATTTCCAAAAGTTAGCCGCATCTGAATTGTTAACAGCTTCCTCCAAGTTATGAAGCTTGCTATTGCAATAGTCGTTCTTTTTAGATTTAAGTACGTAAACTTTTGTATTGCATTAGAACGACGTGGTAATTTTCACGTAAAATAGAGTTCAGGGGGTCTCTGTGTTTTTGGTTTGCCAATTTCCTCAATTCATGTCTTTTTAATCTACATTCCCGATCAAACCATTTTTTGTTTGACGATGACTGGATACGCTTACGCTGTTTTGTGGTTTTAATCTTTAAACATTGTCTTGCAGTTGTGTTAAAAATATTTTCTACTTTATCAAGGGAAGTGTTAACATCGTTAATATGTGCTCTTTCGTCTATGTAATCTTGTATGAGAGTTTGGATAACTGGAGAGCGTAAAGGTTAACTTAACGAGGAGACTACGACCGGAAGGTGTGCATATTTCAGGCTGGAGATGTATTACAGTGCGGCTACTGTAACCGGGGTCACCCAGAAAAAGTTAGCTTCAGCCAATGAAATGTCGAGTACAGAACAAAGAAATTTCAACTTCTTCGTTCGCCACGAAAACAGATCGATACAAACTTTGGCTGTATGGCGGCGCTAAATTTTCAATTAATTAATTTCAATTGCATCCGTTTTGAACTTAAGTGGTTGTGACAGCAACATTTGGAAGTGGCGATGCCAACATTTTTTTGTCGTTTGAGAAAATAAAAATAAAATTTCAATTTGTTCACTCGTGAAGCTTATGTTTTTGCGTGTTTATTCAAGCTAGCTGAATTGCCGAAACTTTCGGATGTATACGGCCGATACGCTTTCGGTGGAACTCAACGATCGGACATCGCAGAAAACTAAATTTATCACGCTGGTAATGTGCTTCGTTGTTTGCAAATACGCCACGCACTTTGCCTAACCTATGACCGTCGCTTTCACTGGTACGTTATACAGCGCAGAATGTCTTCCTTCGCTAGGATCACGTGTATTTATTTTCCAAATGGTACAGCTACCAAAACTTCAGTTGATGCCGTAGAGAAAACTTGAAATTGTTACGAGCGAACTCCTCCACGCACCATTGACACAGACGATACGGTCGTTTCTTTCCCCGTTTTTACACAGTTTCGAACTTCTATTACATAAACATCGCTAATATTTACCTTCCAAATGTTGCTGTCACAACCACTCAAGTTCAAAACGGATGCAATTGAAATTAATTGAATATTCAGCGCCGCCATACAGCCAAAGTTTGTATCGATCTGTTTTGAAGGATGGGCCGATACTCGATACCAAATATTCGATACACCGATAATTTGACAATTTTGAAAAGTATCGATACTTTCGAAAAATATCGCACTTTCGATACGTTTTCGATACTGCACACGTGACCTGTGGCGAACGAAGAAGTTGAAATTTCTTTGTTCTGTACTCGACATTTCATTGGCTGAAGCTAAAAATGTAGAAATCTTTTGTTTCAGTTCTGCTTTGTGATTGGTTAACTTTGTCTGGGTGACCCCAGTTACTGTAAAGGGTAGGAATTTCATGGAAAATATCGACGGCAAACTGATCCTGACGGCTAAAGGGGTCAAAAATAAAAAAAGTGGATAAAAAGAAAAAAAAAAAAAAATATAAAAAAAATTTTAAAAAAAAAATTTCCGGGGGGGGGGGGAAAAAAAAAAAAAAAAAAAAAAAAAAAAAAAAGATAAAAAAAAAAAAAAAAAAAAAAAAAAAAAAAAAAAAATATTATTAAAAAAAAAAAAAATAAAAAAAAAAAAAAAAATTTTTTAAAAGTGGGTGTTTAAATTTTTTTAGGAATTTCATGGGCTGGAGTATGGAAAGGGTAGGGAAAACTGTCTTTTAGGTATTTATAAAAGGGTCTTTCAAATACTGTGAACAGACCTACGGAACACTTGATCCATCCACAGTATTCTGGTTTTTCACACACACTGAAAGGTTTAGAAAATAGATGTTGTTTCCTCACTGTAGGTATCCCGATGGGAGAAGAGTTCAGGATCTGCGATCAGGAGAATTTTTTCATCATCATCATCATCATTTATTTGCCTCTTTAGATTCGCCTCTTTTTGGTTATAAAAAGCGCGCAAAAAATGGCCCGACCGAAGTTTATCATTAATAGCCCTTCGGTCAGTCAATAAAACGTGCCACAGTCTGTATTATTCATTTTCCGTTCTCTGATATGATTTTGTCGATGTTCCTTGTTAACTGAGGTAAATTCTGCATTGGGAAACAGTGTCCCATGGCCGACTTGAGCTTATTCCGGTTTCCGTAGCATTTCAATTATTGTAGTATTTTAATAATGGCTGGTGCCCATTTATACACCTGGGAGGAGACAGGCACTGTGAAGATAAAGGACATAAAGTGGCCATGCAAGAACACCCTTGAGTGCAACAATGTTCGCGTTGAAATACACCTTGCGGACACTCCACTATTACGCACACTCGACTCGCTATTACGGACAAGATCCAGTTCCCCAGCAAAAGCTATACTATGAGGTTTGACTGGAAATCACTCCCGCTATTACGGAGTCTTGTTATAATACGGGCACTAAACGACGACCCGAGCCTGTGCGCTGTAACGATAGTTGACTGACTTGACTGTACATATTTAATACACATGGGAGCGTTTTGCACGCATCCAAATAGAAATGTACAGAACCAGTACGGAACGAAAATCGACTGTGAGCAGTTTTTCTTTTGATTTAAAATCCAAAAAAACGGTACGGAACGGAACTAGTGAGACTAGCCTCGGACGCAGAGGTTATTTTGTTCGTCACGCAATCGTTGGGGAGAAAGGTTGCGTGACGAGCCAGAAAGGACAGCGGTTTTGTACAAAGTATGTCATGCAATACCATTTCTTTGTCGTGGGCGGCCATCAGCTCTTCCTTAGCTTCTGTCGCTGTTCTGTAGATTGGAATCAATCCACACTGCATCCATGGGTCGACTAGCTGTATTTGCAGCGTTTTTTCTCGTCACCGTACTAGCATCGCATGTCCTTAAAACGCTGTAAGTCAGGTGTTGCTGTAAATACGTAAAAACCCCGTGTTCTGAGTTGAATTAATTATGCAGCGACTCAACTGATGCATAAATGTCAGACAATGATTTCCTTTCATTATTCAGAATTTTGGTCGGGTTTTTCACTCATGTCGTGGATCACGCACCCGGACCATGCAGAATAATAAAAGGTAAGTTAGTTATTATATTAGTACGTTTCGATTCTAGGAATCTGGCTTTGCGTGTTCTCAAGGACCATAAGCTACTGGGCTTTTGTCACAGTTGATTGCTTGCATGCACAGTTGCATGCACATAGAACACGGATGGCTTTTGTTTAATTGAAGGCTTTCAGTGACAACTGTTTTTGTTTCTGCACAATCACTAAAATTTTCGCAGACAGGAAATGAAAAACTAAAAAAAACTTCGTGTTAGATAAATATAATACATCTACCCGTTATGGTAATCAAACGCCTAATCAATCTTGCGTTATCGAATTTTTGCGACCAGCGAACAAGCACCAGCGCAGTTCGCTGGAGCAACTCTAATGTTGGTGAGGAAAGATTGCTTTGACGCTGACTAGCGATTGCGTTATATACTCCTAAAATTCGCGGGCGCTTGTATTGTTCTCGAGCTATATTTGGCATTTAGCACGTGAACAAATGTTCCTGCTCATATGATTTTAATTAAATTAATCCATATTTTGTGCAGCGAAACATGCGTTCAATAATTCCATATTCCTTATGTGGCGTGTTCGTACGTGCCCGTGTTTTCACGATGTCAACATGTTTTCACATCGCCCATGAGTTTTCTGAGCGGTCAGTGTAAAACGAAGACTAAAATGCAGATTGAGGGTAAAATGAAGACTGCAGACCGGAAGAAAAATGCAGACAGAGGGTAAAGTAACGAAATACGAGTCACAAAGCCTTCCGCCGACTCCAAAGTTCGAAGAAATGTATGTCAGATTACGTTTCGCATGAGCGAACACGTGAATGGACTGGCGGTTTTAAAATGTTTATATGCATATGCCGACGCAAAATGTGTTCAATTTTTTACTTTTAATACGGACTTGACCTTGTGAGACTTCAAGTCTTCGTCACCAGTAAACTGGATGAAACTGAACGGTTAACAGCCCTTTCAGCTGTGCCCTTTCGGAAATCATTTTTTTACGCACACGAACTCATTGAAACTCATGTCATTTGTTTCATCGCTCCTTGTGTTGCAGCCGGACGTGTCACGAAATCCTCGATCGTCTGCAGTTCGCAACGCAAGCAAGCAAGTTAACCGCTCTCTATAAACATAAAAGTGTTGTACCTTTTATTTTTTTAAATAGAGTTTTATTACGACGGTTAGCGAAGCAAAGCCATTATTTATAACTTTACTGCGGAAGCGTTTAATCTGCGCCAGCTGTTGCGGTGGAGTAATTTGATCGCTGAACGTGACCTTGCTGTGTCGGCATGGTATAAAAGAGAATTATTTTTCTAAATTATCCTTAAACCGTCCAGTTAAATGAGTTAAATCGGGTTTTTAAACGAATCAAAAAGTTAATTTGATAGCTTTTGATCAAATTATCTATTTTGTATGACATTTATCACCACTTCATTTTCATGATAACTCATGCGAAGCGTTGTCTGGCGTACATTTCTTTGAAATTTGGAGCAGCTAGCCGGCAGGGAAAAATGGCTTTGTGACTCATATTTCGTTACTTTACCCTCGGTCTGTATTTTTCCCCTGGTCTGCAGTCTGTATTTTACACTGACCGGATTGAAAAACAATAATTCACATAAAACATAACTCATTTCTAGAATTCACATTCCTGTAGTTTCTTTTATTTTACAACATTTTTAAAAGATAATTCTATACAAAATACACATGGTCGCACTACTTAACGTATCGTTATTACTAGTTGTATTAATTAAAACATCGGTCAGAACAAAACATGGACTGCGAACTGCGAACTGCGGACTGCGGACTGCGGACTGCGGACTACGGACTACGGACTGCGGACTACGGACTGGGTAACAAACACGAACTGAGGTATAAAACGTGGACTAAGGCTAATAATAACCGCTATAAATGCGAACTTTTATCCAGTTATTTCAGAGATTGCTAACAGCAACTGTAGGACTTCTTTTGAGATTCAGATCGTTCAGTTTTAGGGGTTTACCCCGTGGCATGCTTTTATGCACCCAAAAATTCAGTCACGCAAATTTCCATCCGAAAACATGCCCTCCCCTCCCCGTATATCCCCCCCCCCCCCCACAACGTATTTAAGCCCTCCCCAAAAATAAGCCAACCTAAATGCGAGGTTAGCCCAGGGCGTTTGTTTTGATAGCCCCAGCCAAAAATTAACCTTAAACCTAGAAATTAACTCAAGCCCAAACCCTAAAACTGACTCTATTTCTGGAAACTAACCGTTGTAAGCTAAAAACTAATCTTAGTATACAGTCTGCATCTGACCGAATGATAACTGAATTAAACTTTCTAAAAAAATTAATCCTGTGTCCTGTTACTATCTTTCAGTGAATGGTTCCGAGGATCTCACTCTCCTTCCTGATGGACTGGTTTTTGTGTCGTCTGTGAGTGTTTTTCATTATTCGCTGCACCTTTCAATAGCACGCGAACTCCGTACACTCAACGTTTGCGCTTTTCGCTGCCGAACACACGGGAACCTTTTTGGGGAACAAGGGAACACATGGGATTTTTTGGGGGGGAGCAAGGGAACATGGACCCCCCTTCGTTTTGGTCCTCTAGGCGCATTTTGTGTGTGTGAACGAAGGTTAAGTCACAATTTAAGCACCGTTAAGGGTTTTGAGTACAAAATGCAACAAAAGCCTTGTTAGTTCTCCTGTAATTTATGGTTATTAATTATTAGTAATTTATTATTACACCACAAACTGGTGGTCGACAAGGTTAATTAGAGTTCTTGCAACGGTGCCGACTAAGGACCTTATAGACTCTTGGCCAAACACGACAAATTCAGAGTCTCCAACAATGCTATATTTACTGCAATATTATATTGAGATTTAGAGCAGTTTTTAATTGAGTGTCGTAAAACCAAAATCAAAGTATCCACTCTGCCCAATCGCAAAGGGCGCAAACAATCCAGTGAATCAATGAAAACTCGAAGCAAATACATGTAGTCGGCACGAAGGGCGGGAAAACGAGCGAACGAGTCACGAGTGGATTTGGTTTTACTTCTGATCGGCTGAGAAAGTGGCGCGAGTTTTTTAAACCAATCACTAAGCGTAGTATAGTAGTGCAAAACCAAAGCAAGCGCGAATTACTTTCGGCACTCAAGTGAAAACTGCTCTTTTAATTGTGAGTTTTTCTTTCTGCTTATCAAACAGGGGCTTCGCTACAAACTTGGCATGTCGTACGACCCAGTGCTTGATACACGAGACAGTAAACTGATGACATTCGACATGAACAAACCCAGTCAAGATCCAGTTGAATTAACACTGAAGAACTTTAATCGCACGGGATTCAACCCGCACGGGATCAGTGTGTATCGGGATCCATCCTCGGGTACGGTGTCGCTGTTTGTGGTGAATCACCGACCAGACGCTCAAGCCATTGAAATATTCGACTTCGAGCGAGACACGCATTCATTAATTCATCGCCGCTCCGTGGTCGACGAGTTGATTTGGAGTCCAAATAACCTACACGCAGTGGGTAAGTAACAATGTATTTTTGATACTCCTTTTAATGCGAACGACCGACCCATTCAACCACCTTCCCACCCAACCTTCCCACAAACCCTACTCCCATCCCGCATACCCACCATGCCACCCTTGCCTAGTTCCCATCCACTAGCTTTCCATTCTCAACCCACGTCAGTCACATACTAACTCACATCGGACCTTTACATTGCTTTAGCTAATTACAGAAAATGTAAATGTTCAGAATGTATGTAATGCTGTGTCAATAAAGATTATTAAAAAAAAAAAAAAAAAAAAAAAAAAAAAACTCACATCGGACCAATCGCTCGTGAAATTTTGCTGGGACTGATTTGTTATTTCAAACTTTCAGCTGTGTAAGCACGCTCTTAAAGTCTTGCATAGCACTGCATAACCAAAGTTTTCCTGCCTGTAAAACGTGTTTCGTTGACAAATTGTTGAATAATAACAAAATCATCCTGCTCAATCTTGCGGAATATCGCTTGATTTTAGCTGACTCGGCCAACGGCCTTGTCGGCTACTTAGTATCAGGTGATGTTCCTCGCGATTTCGCACGATAATTGTTTTAAAGTATCATGTACGCGCGCGATGGCTCAGCTAGACTTACCAAAAATAAGACGAAGGACTTTATTGAAAATCTATTACTCAGCCAATCAGATTTAAAAATGTGCATTAGTAGAACTCTACTTAAATCTGAAGTTCTCTAATGTTTTTTTTTTTCATGCCAACAAACTGCATTTGCGGCACTGATAAAACTACCAATACCTGTACCTTTTTTTATTGATAGACCCACTGGGCTATGTTCACGCACCCCCCCCCCCTCACCCCCCTGGCTTAACCCTGGTTCTCGATGTATTGCAAAAAATGCATAATGTCACTTTCAATGGTTTTCTTTTTTCTCTTTCTCGCAGGTCCTGATAGTTTCTACGTCACAAACGACAATTACTTCCATTATGACAGCACCCTTCTGAGGGTTCTCCACAGTTTTTTTCTACATCAATGGCACCAGGACAACATTGTGTTTTATGACGGATTTAAGGCCATTGAAGCGATAGGGGGGATTGATACCAATGGTATTACCATGGATAAAGACGAAAGGTTGGAGTTCCTCGATTATGTAGTCATTTTTCCTCGGTTATGTAGTCAAAGACACGATGTGGAGGCAGCGTGGCCGAGTGGTTAGAGCGCCGGACTTGAAATCTGGAGGTCCCCGGTTCAAGTTCCGTTCTGACCACTATCTGGATTTGTTCTCGGTCGTCCCGAGTTCAAATCCTCGGTCATGCTTGTAAATAGCCAACTGGTCTGTCTCCTGCCAGTTGGGATTTTTAATCATGTTATGTTTATTTAATATATTATATTTGTTTCATATACACGGCCCCACAAGCTTCTATCTTTAAACACAAACCGTGTATAAATAAAGTTGCTTTAGCTTTTTACCTTAAATTGGACCTGTCTAATTCTAGCCCAGTTGGATGTTGTATACAGTTAGGCTACTTTTAGCTCGAACTCGGAAGTTACAGGATAGAGTACGCATTTTCAAGGTCGTGCAAATGGAAAAGAGTTTTTGGCAGTAGCATCCGGTTTCCATAGTAATAGGCGTGCTTGTATTTCTCAGTTCCCCCCCCCCCCCCCCCCACATTCCAGGGTTTTGTCAGATTGCCAACGCTGCCTATTTATATTTTTCGATGTTTATAAGCAATGTGAGAGCAAAATGTCAGACATAACACAGCCAAGTCTCGAACTAGAGACCGAAAGGCTAACAGTAATGTCACCGCGTCACAATGAACGTTTAATAATAGCTTTTTTTAATAACTTTAATAACTTTTAGTTTTGCTATGTTAATTTAATTCCGTTGCTATTTATTCAGACTCTCTCACTTGGTAAGTTTAATAACTTAGGTTATTTGTCGGTTAAAGGGATTTTGGTCTAAACTATTCTGAAATTAGTGTTAGGCAACTGAACCCTAAATAAACATTTTCTATAAACATTTAAAGGAATATATAACCTGAATTTGCGGATAGAAATCAAGCTACGGCTATAAATATCCATATTTCGAAGACGCGCGGAAACAACTTGAAAACGTTAGCCTAACTTTTTCAAGTTGCAATACGTTTCCATCCGAGCCATCTGCAACCAAAGATGCTCGTTAACAGTTATAGTGCTCTAATATAACATATTTTTGTAAAAATGGACTGTTATTGTTAGGTTTCCTGCGACACAAATATAATATTGGCGGCTCAAATATCTGGTTAAATCCGTGACACAGTTCCTTTGAAGAGTCAGTTCAATTTTCAGCCTGTCATCACATGCACTAGTTTTACGATAGGCAATCTGTACCTTGTTAACGGAGTGTTATTTCTGTCGGGGGAGTAAGTGCCAGTTTTGGCCAATCTTCGTTGAAGCACTCGAAAAATTCCCGAATTACTTCATCCAATCAAAAACTAGCGCGAGCGCTCACGAGTTCTCCGAAAGCCGTCGCGCGTATTTCGCGCGTAAAAATACGTCATGTTGTTAAGCAGCTTCCGTGACGAAAACCGCGGGCTCAGTCACTTCTCGGAGAAGTGATGTCGCCATTAACTGGCACTTGTTCCCTCGACTGATTTCAGGCACAGGCGAATTCACATTCCTTACTGCTCGTTTTGTCTGATTCCTCACAGGTTTGTTTTTGCATCCGCTGGTCTTAACCTTGGTGTCGCAGTCTACAGACGTCTTAAGGACAACACGTTAGAAGCGTCACAGGTTGTTCAATATATACTGTTTTTGCCGACCGTTCTAGTAACAATATATATCCTGTCTCCCGTCTCCGGGGTGGGTGGGGGTCCTCGCTGAAGTGGACTAAACGGGAGGTTCTGGTCGCCCAAAAGGGGTACCTTTTTCAGTCTGTAGCAGTATAAAAGAGTAGAGGGAAATGGCATTTAGGTATTTAAAAGGGCCTTTGAAAATAACTTACACAGACGCACCGAAGTGTAAGGGGTTTATCAACTTAAAAATTAAAAGAAACAAGTGGTCGTATCCCTTCGGTAGGTATTTGGAAAGGATACGATTTTCTATCGAAGGTTTATGAAAGGGTATATAACCATTTCTGTCAAAAAAGTTCTTGACATGGTACAGTTTTTGCCCTCTGGAGAAGCTCCCGTGTAAAACATTTTTTAGGAGAGATCTATTTTTTTCTCAAGCTGAAAGTGTGATTAGTTTAGCTGGAGAAATTTCTAGTAGAACATGCTTTTCACGATCGATGGCTCGCTCAGCAAGCATATTTACTTCCTTTCTAAATCTTACCAAGTTTCCTTTCTTGTTTAAACAGATGATCAAAGTTGGTTCTTTTGTTGACAACATCAACGTTGATCCTGTGACGGGAAATCTCTGGGTAGCGGGAATCCCGAGACCCCTGGATATAACAGCTCACTCACAAAATGTCAGTCATCTTAGTCCCTCGCAAGTCCTCTCGGTGCAGCTGGGACAGCCGTCCACATCCGGGATAGCTTTCCCTGATTACAAGGTTCGCGAAGTGTACATGAACGATGGGCGGGAACTGACGGGTGCCACGTCTGCGATTGTTTATAAGGATCGTCTGCTTATTGGCTCTTTATACAGTAACATGCTGTATTGTGAGGTGAAGTTCTACTGATCCGCTGACAAACAAGATATGTAAACGTTATACTGTACTGTTGTAAGTTGTGTGAGTACTTGAATCACATATTGCTATAGCTTTAAGCACCTCCGTGAATGATCTTATACCCAGTTGTAGTCAATATCTGTCTTCAAGAGCCTACAGTTAATTCTGGAAATCAGCGCAACCTACAGACTATTCACTATTCTGCTAGCAGATAAGTGAATTATCTGTAGGTTGCGCGCGCAATGCATGATTTTCAAAGGAATTCCAAGTTCACGTTCCAAGTTCCAAGTTCAAGTTTTAAGTTCAGGTGTGGTGACCACACGTAAACTTTAAGTTGCAAACAGTAAAAACATGGCTCGTCGATTCGCTTCGACGCATTGTGAGCTATTGAGATGTGTGTTAAGATTTTGACTGTTCTCCTTTTTATAGTTGTGGAAATCGTGTTATTTGTCAAAGAAATAAACGTTTGAACGGCATGCACGAAAGCATCGTAAATGTTGTTGTTTTTGTGTCTGCGAAAGCGTGAGCCCCATAGACGTAATGCAAAAATGGTTGTCATCCATTTGTCTTGTTTGGTCGAGTTTCTAAAAACGCTGATGCTGACACTTGAAAATAATGGAATAATATGCTACAATTAGAAGTCTTAATGTTTTTG
Organism: Oculina patagonica; assembly: GCF_052425735.1. Lineage (NCBI taxonomy): Eukaryota > Metazoa > Cnidaria > Anthozoa > Scleractinia > Oculinidae > Oculina > Oculina patagonica. The sequence goes on from NC_135763.1 coordinate 10,800,445, forward strand.
ATTAAAAGCCCGCAGATTTGTGACTCATTCAACTTTGAGAAATTTGTTTGGAAAAAGCCACCCTGGTCTGCCTAGCCGCATTTTCATGCTTTGGCCATGCTCTGAATATAAACAGATTTAATAAATATAGACATATTAAATTAAATGAGTGAAAAGTGTTTGCATACATATACGAGGATTGAATTGTATTAATATGAAAGAATATTACATAAATATAAATACTGAATTGAGTGAATATAAAATATTAAATAAATATTAAATTGAATGAATATGAAAATCATAAATATGATAAATTGAATAAATATAAAAATATTGAATATTGCTACAGTCGGCTTGCCATATTGGGGTCTATGCAGCGCCTTGTCACCGATTTGTCCCACGTAAAAATCACCTCGCACGCAGAGACGCAACGCGCGGATGAAAAGAATCAGTTCGCTTGCGTTTGCGTGTCCACAGACTTGCCCAACCCAGAGAGAGAGAAAGAGAGGAGGGGAGGGGGTTGGGCTACTTGTAGATTAACGGTATGCTGAAAGTTGCGAGCCATTTAAGGCAGCTTATTTATCGTGTACCTGAATTGCCAAAATTAAAGTCGTATCATGATGTGCTGGTAGTTATCAAAAAATGGGGGGGGGACCGGCGGTACCACCGAAAGCTAAAGTCGTAAGTGGTTTAACAGGTTATAATGTTGCTATGGTAACCACTAATGTCAAGGAAATGGTCACAACTTGTTGACCAATGATTGGGCATTTGTTTTCATAGTATTACTCTTATAGCAGTTGACAAAGAGTTGTAGTACAGACCCATGAAATAAAAAGGTCTGGAAAATACTGAAAACCGTTATCAGTCAACAAGGCTTAATTTCCATCGAAGGCACATAAAAAGGTTACCTTTACTTTCGGCAATGGTCTATAAATGGGTAAGGGTTAAGGGTCTGCGCCTTGGGCCCGAAAGAAACCTTCCGTATAAAACGTTTTTGTGTAGCCCCCACCCCCCCCCCCCCCCAGATCTGCGACTTGGAGAGCCACTGAGAATTTCTCCGCGCACCTATTGTCTTTTTGCTCTTAAAAAAATTGGCCTGTTCGGAGTTTAGAAGTCAGTCAGTAAACCTTGCCAGGGTCTGCAGTATTCATTTTCCGTACTCTGATATAATTTCGCCATTGTCCAGATCCAAGGTAAATTCCGTATCGAGCCAAAGTATCCCATATCCCGTATCCCGAATCCCGTATACCATATCCCATATCCCCGTATCCCATATCCCGTATCCCGTATCCCAGTCAGCTGGAGCTGTAAATCCCTCCCTTGAACGGGTATGCTGGTAAATCGCAGGGCTATCTTCAGGACAGTATCTGTGAGGATAAATTGTCTTTCCCAGACCAAGAACACAACGTAAGTATCCCTTAAGCATACCTTATTCTTACTCATTTTCGTGAGTACTAATTTTCGCGATTTTCGCCGAAATTTCAAAGTAATTGCGAAATTTAATACGCGCGAAAAATGTATTGCGCGAAATTTAAACACGCGAAAATTAATACCATATTATTATCGAAACCATAAAAAGTTTAAATGTTTGGAACTGCAACTCTCAACCTTAAAAAAGACTTTTCCGTCTTGTTTCAACTAGCCGGCACCGTTCCTCTGATTACTGTTTTCTTCAGCTTGTATCTTGGCCAAAACGTCTTTAGTACAGTCACCAAAGTTTTCGTTTGCAGGCTCCTTTTAGTTACATTGAGCCAGATATTTGTATATATCCAGTAGTTTCTTAGTCTTTGACGACTGCTCCATAAAACACTGAGAAAATCGCGAAATTTAATACATTTTTGCCTTATGTTTTCTTGCAATCGCGAAAATTAATACTCGCGAAATTTCGCGAAATTAAGTACGCGCGAAAATTAGTAAGAATAAAGTACGTAAAATTTACACTTCCAAAAAGTACAGCACTTTCCGGAACAAAGCAAGGCCGATTTGTACAAAACTTGTCATAAATTTTCCTATTGTGAAACTCTTCTGGGCACGAAATAAAAGATTGTTGTGTTGTTGTTGAAATAACAATTCCATAAATTCTTGCCGTGTGCGTAATTCTGTTGTTAATTAATGAGATGCAAACCAGCATGAGTTGTTTTTCCGCAATCCCACCCATAAGCTCTTTTGTTCCCGGCATATTGCTATTCTGCAGATTGGAATCAATCCACATTGTACTCATGGGTCGACTAGCTGTATTTGCGGCGTTTTTTCTCGTCACCGTACTGGCATCGCATGTCCTTAAAACGCTGTAAGTCAAGTGCTGTTATAAATACAAAAAACGCGTTCTGAGTTGTAATAATGATGCTGCGACTAACCGGATGCGTATTGTTAGATTTTGATTCCTTTCATTTTTCAGAATTTTGGTCGGGTTTTTCACTCATGTCGTGGATCACGCTCCCGGACCATGCAAAATAATAAAAGGTAAGTTAGTTACCGGTATTAGTATCAATTAGACAGTACGTTTTAATTCAAAATCTGGCTTTACGTGTCCTTCATCAGAACCTCAAGGGATTGGGCTTGGTCACAGTTGATTGCTTACATCTGCATACACGATCGGGAAAGTGGGGGGTGGGGGGGGGGGGGGGTGGGGGTGCGTGTTGATTGTCTACATTTAAAAATGTCACGTGTCGCTGTTTAAGCTTACCGTCATAAGCTTATAACCAATTTAAGTCTACAGTCTTCATTTTTCATTTCTTACCAAATAACAACTGAATTTCTAACATCCCGTGTCTTGTTACTATCTTTCAGTGAATGGTTCCGAGGATTTCGCTCTCCTTCCTGGTGGACTGGTTTTTGTGTCGTCGGTAAGTGTTTCATTCCATAAAGAAAAATAATGAAGGTAGTTTGCATCAGTAGAAACCTAGAGCTATGCGTAAGCGTAATAGTCTAGTTTTGCTGAAAATCATTAAACTGGTGTACTGAGTTTAGTAGAGTTGTTATAAATTTGGATCACAAATTAAAATCGTCGGGCAGACTTTTTCAAACTCAGCTCTCGTATCGTCACAAAGGACGCAAACAATTCACTGAACCAAACAATCAAAACTCAAAGTAGATACACGTAGCCGGCACGTAGCGCGGGAAAATATGCACGAACGAGTCACGACTGGATTTGGTTTTACTTCTGATTGGCTGAGAAAGTGGTACGAGCTTTTTCACACAATCACTAAGCCTAATGATGCAAAGCCAAAGCAAATGCGACTTACTTTCGTCACGACATCCAAATGAAAACCTCTCTATTTACTGTGGGGTTTCCCTTTTGGTTATCAAACAGGGGCTTCGCTACAAGATTGGCATGTGGTACGACCCAGTGCTTGACACACGAGACAGTAAAGTGATGACATTCGACTTGAACAAGCCCAGTCAAGATCCAGTTGAATTATCACTGAAGAACTTTAATCGCACGGGATTCAACCCGCACGGGATCAGTGTTTATCGGGATCCATCCTCGGGTACGGTGTCGCTGTTTGTGGTGAATCACCGACCAGACGCTCAAGCCATTGAAATATTCGACTTCGAGCGAGACACTCATTCATTAATTCATCGCCGCTCCGTGGTCGACGAGTTGATTTGGAGTCCAAATGACTTACACGCAGTAGGTAAGTAAGGCAAAGTAAAAAAAAATATGTTTCATGTCCCCGCCCGCCTCATTTTTGGGGGCCGCTTCTCTTTTTTTTTTAATAATTGTTATTGGGAAAGTTGGAGCAACAAAACCAACAGGCGTTACTCCTCAATTAAGTACAGATAAAATTTTGTAAGATATGGCTTTTGTCTGCGTTTTGATACGAAATCAGAGCAAAATTTTTAAGGCCTCGGCGCACTAGGTCCGTACTGGATAGGTCAGGATTGATTTTGCAAGTTCGCTTCTGGAAAACTTGAAGATGGAGGAAATAACAAATAACAAAAAAAAGCACCCGTTCACACTCTTTTTTACAAAAATTTGGACAAGAAACATTTTTTTCTTTTACTTGGCCTAACAATGCATTTTTGATACTCCTTTGACTTCAACTGACCGACCTACTCAACCATCTACTTTACCACAGCTTCACCCAGGCTAACCCGTCCACCATCCTCCCATATATGAACATATCAGTTCATTTAACAATTTTGACGCAGACTCGTTCCCAGTCGCTCCCTTGGCGGTTTTGACTAGAACGCATTGCATCAAGGGAAGGCCGAACGAAAATCGGGTAGCAGTGAATTTGTTTAGCTTTGTCGTAAAATTGAATTGTCAATTATGTATTTAGAACTAAACTTATTCTTCCACTTGGAATATCGTGGCTGCGCGCAATGGCTCAATAGTTGAATTCTTAATAAAATTTGATAGTTTCTAATTTATTAATTTATGACCAAAACTACCAATATATCTTGATTTAATATTGATAGACCTACTGGACTATGTTCAGGCAATCCCCCCCCCCCCCCCCCCCCTCTCCCCCGGCTGGACTCCATATTTTGTAAAAATACATGATATCACTTTTTAGTGATCCAAATTATTATTATTATTGTTTTCTTTTCCTCGCAGGTCCTAACAGTTTCTACGTCACAAACGACAAATACTTTCACTTTGACAGCACCTTTCTGAACTTTCTTTACCTTTTTATTCTGCACAACTGGCTCTATACAAACATTGTGTTTTATGACGGATCTAAGGCCATTGAAGCGACAGGAAGAGTTCATCCTAATGGTATTACCATGGATAAAGACGAAAGGTTGGAGTTCCTCGATTATATAGCGATAACCAAATTTGTGACCAGTTGGATGTCGTATGTAGTTTAATTCTGCCTTTAGCTAAAACTCTGAAGCTATAAGATAAAGAGTTACCAAGGTCGACGTGCTGGGAGGTAGCCAAAGCAGTGGCACAGAACAGGCAGTGTTGGACAGAAAACGTGACGGCCTTATGCGCCTACTGGCGCGACGAGAATTGACGATGATGAAGGTCGACGTGCAAACGGAAGAAAGTTTATGCCGTCGCGTCGGTAGCTAGTAATAAGCGTGTTAGGCCGTGTTCATACTAAGTGCACGAGCACTGGTACCTGAGCGCCAGCAGAAAATAGCGTCGTGTTCACACAAAGAAAACCAAAGTACCAAAGTACCATTAAGTGCCCGAGTACAAGGTCCGCGACTTTGTACCGTACCCGAACTATGGCGTGGGCACTTGAAAAAATAATATGTTCACATTAGTGCCCAGCGAGAATCGTGCTCGGGCATTGTGCCCAAGCACCAAGTGTGAATACAACGTAAGTCTATTTCAGGTTACTCACATTCCTGATTTCTCGTTTTGCTGCCTCACAGGTTTGTTTTTGCGTCCAATGGTCTTGGTCTTGGTGTCTCAGTCTTCAGACGTGTTAAGGACAACACGTTAGAGGTGTCACAGGTTGTTAAGTCTAAACCTTTAAGTAACTATTTCATTAGGAACTACAATGTACATGGCTACAACACTCGAAGGAAGGCTGACCTCCATCTACCTAAACCCAAGCTTAGCCTTGGCAAGCGTACTTTTAGATTTTCTGGCACAGCCCTTTTTAATTCACTACCTTTAAAAATCCAACAAGCTGTATCACTCTCCTCTTTTAAAAATCTTGTCAAAGCCCACTTTATTCATAGCCCTTATTTACGATATTTAATTCGTAATTCGTTTTAGTTTTTAAAATCTTTTTATATAACTATTTCAATTACTAAACATAAGCTTTTAACTCTATTTTTATAACTATTTTAAACAATTAGATATTTTATATTTTTAGAAATTGTATTTAGCAGGGCCCCTCCGGAGACCAGCCACTGTGCTGAATGGGCCACCTTGCATAAAAAAAGTTTTTCCTTACCTTACCTAACCTTATATCAGTGTGCAATACTGTTCTTAACAGTTTATTAATCTGTCAGTCCTGCCTCCCGGGGTGGGTGGGTGTACTCGCTAAACTGGACTAAACAAAACATTCCGGCCTCCCGAAAGTGGTACCTTTTTCAATCAGTGTAGGCATATAAATCGGAGAACGGAAACCAGTTATAGGTATTTAAAAAAGCCTCTGAAAACATCACATGTAACGCCACCGAAGTATTTTGAGGGGTTTGTAAAACTGAAAAGTTTAAAGAAAAAAGTTTTAGTATCCCTTTTGTAGTCACGTGAAAGGGGGACCATATTCTATCAAAGGTACATGAAAGCGTACAACCTTAATTTTCTGTTAAAATAGTAAATAAAAGGGTAAAAGTCTGGCCCTCCGGGAGGAGCTTCTCGTGTAAAATCCCCCCAATTTCTCTATCGTGGGGTTGCGACGCAAAACTAACTTATGGCGTTGAGGTTGTCAGGGAAAAGCCAGGTTGCTAGCTCAGGGTGGATCCAACGCCGTGATGTATAATTCTAGTTTAACAATAATTCCTCGCATTTTCTCGTTCATTAGATTGCGTTAGAAAGAAGGTACTTACGTTATGCTTACCTTTAGACCATAGGGAGAGAGAGCCATTTTTCTCCCCAAGCTTAAGGTGTGTTTAGTTCAGCTCCATCGTTTGAGCCACATGAAGCTCCCAGAAGACCATGGTCTTCACGATGGCTCGTTCAGTAAGCATAGTAACTTGCTTACCAAACTGATCTAACTAAGTTTTTTTCTTGTGTAAACAGGTGATTAAAGTTGGTTCTTTAGTTGACAACATCAATGCCGACCCTGTGACGGGAAATCTTTGGATAGCAGGAATCCCTAGAGCCTTGGATATAACCGCTCACTCACAAGATCTCAGTCATCTTAGTCCCTCTCAAGTCCTCACGGTGCAGCTGGGAAAGCCGTCTACATCCGGCATAGCTTTCCCTGATTACAAGGTTCGCGAGGTGCACAAGAACGATGGGCGGGAACTAACGGGTGCCACGTCTGCGATTGTTTATAAGGATCGCCTGCTTATTGGCTCTGCATTCAGTAACATGCTGTATTGTGAGGTGCAGTTCTACTGATCCACTGCAAACTTACTGCCAAACAAACAACGACTTATGTAATAACTATACTGTATTGTAACCAATTGTGTGAGGTACTTGAATCACTCATTAGTATAGCTACAAGCAATTTCCGTGAATGATCCTGGTATTATATGGTTTCAATGTTCAGTAACAAGAAAAGATTGGCTAAGAGAGTCCATCCTGAGCTATTTTTAAGATTTAAAAATCAATCCCCTTGTCATCGTCAGTGAGGCTTCGCAGTTTCTTGAACACGTCTTGCGAGGCCGACTATTTAGCCCTCTAGATCTACAAAAAAGTTCTATTGGCTTGTCACGTTATCTTTCAAAAATGATTGCGTGACGAGCCAAAAAAATGTCTGCGTAGAAGGCGAGCTCCACAAGGACCGACTATTTCTTGTCACGTTCATTGTGGACAGATGCACATAAAAAGGACGAAGAATTGAAAAATGGTGAAAACTAAAGCAGAAAAAAAAATTATTTAAAAATGTATTTGTAAAAATACTTCACCTGGCTTCTCATTGTATAATCAAGAGCCGTCTCTTTTAGGTCACCCTCTTGTCTGTTCTGTCGGCACACAGTGTGTGCTGACAGAACAGACAAGAGGGTGACCTAAAAGAGACGGCTTAGGGCGCTTTCCATTTGTCAGAACTGGCCGGCCTGACCGGTATATTCGAGAACGGAATTCCGTTGTTAGTCAGATTCGTCCTGTCAAATCAGTCAAGACAGGTATAATATACATTGTTGTGGTGGATTTGTGGGAAAATCCACAGGGGACCCAAACGCTGTATTAGTTATTCATAATCTTAAAATAAAAAATGTTCTTATTTACCTGCGTTCCTGTGTCTTTTTCATCGGTTTGGGGAGATTTGAATCAGAGCGAAGGCGGTTTACGTTGCGAGTCTTAAACGGTAATCACTCAGCAATGTCAATACGACGCGCCTCAAGTTTCAGTTATTATTAACTCTAGTTACTAACACCATTAACTATTAACTCTCCTCGCGGGAGAGAAGAGAGAAGGAGAGAGAGAGCTCTCTTCTCTTCTCGTGACCGTTAAATTGAAACACAAAACTCCCCGCGAGGAGAGTTAATAGTTTTAAAATGGTGTTAGTAACTAGAGTTAATAATAACTGAAACTTGAGGCGCGTCGTATTGGCATTGCGACATACTGATTACCGTTTGATTAGACCACAGGGCACAGAGGAGTCAAGTTTGTCCGCAATTCAAAATCTCTACCGTGCAAAACGACCTTCAAAAGCTTTTCAAAGCGATCGTGTAAGCCGTACGCGCTACAACGCCGTCATGCGATACTTAATGTTTACAGATTTGTCTGGTCTGATGATATCGTATTCGTACCCTCATGCGACATCCGCAGACAGCAATGTTTGTGGGCGTTACAGAGAGTCAGAATACGATATCACCAGACGATCTGTAAACAAGTATCGCATGACGGGGATGTATCACGTACGCTTTAATACACGATCGCTTTGAAGGTTGTTTTGCACGGTAGAGATTTTGAAATGCGGACAAACTTGACTCCTCTGTGCCCTGTGATTAGACTCGCAACGTAAACCGCCTTCGCTCTGATTCAAATCTCCCCAAACCGATGAAAAAAGACACAGGAACGCAGGTAAATAAGAACATTTTTTATTTTAAGATTATGAATAACTAATACAGCGTTTGGGTCCCCTGTGGAAAATCTCGTGCAAAAGGTCCATTTCACATTCAAAACCACTGGACCGGCTGGCCAGTTCTGACTAATGGAAAGCGCCCTTATTTTGTTGCACTCACTTGTGAGATCTTGTGATTAGTCGACCCGTTCTGACCTATTGATTCGCGCGCTAATGTCTTACTGATGTCTGTTATCCTTTTTACGATTTCATAAATTGTGTATTTTGTTAAGGAAATAAACTCTTGAACGGCATGCGTGACAGCATTTTTATTGTGTTTTGGTGTTTTGTTTTAAGGCTGCATTGTCGGTCCGATGTTGACCGTTTATTTTGTTACCTCAATATGTTTCTTTAGACTACTTGTCTTCGCAAATGTGCGGTTTTGTATAGGTAATTAGATGATTTTGAGTGCAAGTACGAGAAAAACTTGTGATGACTTATTAATGATATTCATGAAAAAAATTGCGAGAAAGCAACAAGTGCAAAACTCATACAAAAATTATTTTTTCAAACTCGGCAAATATCATCGCGTGCTCAGTCAAAACAAGGTCAAAACCCAAACAACAGGTTTCTCAATGTTTTAAAAGTTTTTTAAGCCGAAAAACTGACTAAACAGAGAAAAAAACTGAGTTTCTCGAATTTCGTCTGCTTCTAATACTTGTCGAGGTTTGCTTGGGCGCTTTCAACGTCCAGCCAAGTGAAGCTGTTTCGCTTTCCCTTCAACACTTCGTCGGACGAAACAATTCTCTGTCTAGTGCTTATAGGTTCTGTTCTCTAATGCACCTACAAATGTTAAGCTCGAGGGTGGGTGGGGGTTGGGGTCGGGTCTCGATCGGGTCGGCCCAACCACGGGAATTTTATCACGATGTCTGTCCCCAGGGTAGAGTTTTTGAACGTACGCGATGCTCCCAGGGTGAGGATTTTGATCATACGTGATGTCCGCGTCCCAAGGGCAGGGATTTTTATCGTTTGTGACTCACACAGTGAGGGAAATTTGACATGGTCACCATCTTGAGTTTCTGCCATTTTGGAAAATACCCAGAAGGCATTTGGATGAGCTTCACGTGTTCGAGCAATGGCTGAACGAAAGGTGAGTGATACATGTTATCTATCTTTGAAGCTTTAGAACACATAGTGTTTTTATGTTGCATTTAATTTTGAAGGAAATACTCGCACAGAACCCGCTCATTCATTAAAAATGTTCTTCCGATCCTACTTGGCATGATTTCACAGGATGCTCTGCCACGAGTTTGTGTCAGACATAGCGAAAGATTTGTGTTTTTTTGATGTAGGACTTTCTTGTTAACAATCGTGCAGCATAAGCTGAAAAACCAAGGATTGGCTAAAAAGCAAGTTTTCTTACCCGGAAAGATGCTAAAAAAAGAAGTAAACCACTTTTAGCTGTTATGTAAAAATGTTTATTGATTCAGTCTTAGTTTGATTATTACACTCCTCTTGTGTGCAACAAGGTTTGAAGGACATTTGACCACCTTCTCTTGCTCCCGGGTGGAAATTTTGACCAATTATTTTGTCCTGGGGTTGGAGAATTTCCTTTTTTATTTAAGAAAATTTCAAAATCCCAACCCCGTCATCCGTCTCTGGTATAAATCGAGCCAATCTTTTCTTGTTGCTGAACATTAAAACCCCCTTACAAATAATTATAACACCAGGATCATTTACGGAAACTGCTTGCAGGTCTCAATGGAGTTAACCGCTAGCCGTAATATGACCAACAATTTAGCCGTTAGGCGTAAAAATTGAAACAAGTTTAACCGTTGGCCGTAAAATATGTTATAAACCGTAACGACCAAGCCAAGAAGTTTGGAAAAGAGTCAGTTGACCAGAAACTTACCGCTTCGTGGAATTAAGCGGCAAAATTATCTAAAATAAAACAAACTAGATTACATGTACTTTTTCATCCGGGAGTGGTTCTAAGACCTTAAAATACGTTTTACGACAATGAAAATTAACTTTTAACTTTTTGCAACAATGGAAATGGTCTTCATCAGCAAAGTGACTAAACAACATGTCACCATGTGACAACGTGGACCTCACTTCGGTGATAAAGACATTGCGATACGGTCGAAAGATTTGTTTCTAACTTTGTTGAGACATTTCAACAAGAATTTATTTCAAGTTGAATCATTTACGAGGACGAATGAACAACGTCACTATAGGTATTACATAACTCGTTGTTTGTTTGGCAGTAATTTCGCAGTGGATCAGTAGAACTTCACCTCACAATACAGCATGTTGCTGAATACAGAGCCAATAAGCAGACGATCCTTATAAACAATCGCAGACGTGGCACCCGACAGTTCCCGCCCATCGTTCTTGTACACCTCGCGAACCTTGTAATCAGGGAAAGCTATCCCGGATGTAAACGACTTTCCCAGCTGCACCGAGAGGACTTGAGAGGGACTGGGATGATTAAGATTTTGCGAGTGGGCGGTGTGATCCAAGGCTCTAGTGATTCCCGCTACCCAAAGATTTCCTGTCACAGGATCAACATTAATGTTGTCAACAATAGAACCAACTTTAATCATCTGTTTAAGAAAGAAAAAACTCAGTCAGTAAGTTTTCGCGCGGCGCTTAATGGTTAGGCGACGACTGGAAACACGAGTGCAACAGTCCCAGACCTCCACGCGCACCGCGCCCCAACCAGTAGGCGACGTGACTGGACTGAGTAAAAAACTGACTGGTAAAATAAAATAATCATGATAATAAAACAACAATATTGCACACTAAGGTTTAAACAACAATTGCTAAATGAATTCACCTGTGATGCCTCTAACGTGTTGTCCTTACGGCGTCTGTAAACTGCGACACTAAGGTCATGCAAAGCGGACGCAAAAACAAACCTATAAGGAATCAAAAAGAAAAATCAGAAATGCGAGTTTACGTGTGCTTGGGATATTATTCCGTTTAGTACAAATTGTCTATATTTCAAAACCAAGTGCTGTAAATAACAGGCTGTAGAACTGAACTGTTTAATTAAATGCTAAATAATAACCTATAAAATATTAACCTTACCAGGTGCGAGCGTCTGGATAAAAAGCAACTTAGCGCAAGCCATTTTCGAAAAATTCGTAGCAAATTTAAAAGTTCATTATGCAGTTGACGCGATGACCTTATAGGTAGACTTTTGGTTTATGGATCAAGTGGTCTAGATCGAGAGCAAGCCGTGTTGTGTTATTGGCCAAGACATTTTGCTCTCAAAGTGCTTCTTTCCAGTGAGAGGAATAAATGGGCACGGTCGAACTGATAGGGCTACCTGGCAGAGCTCTGAGGTGGTGGTGGTGGCGGGGGGGGGGGGGGGGGGGGAGTAACCTACAATGGACAAGCACCATATCAAAGGCGAGACACACATTCATTAATTCATCGCCGTTCCGTGGTTGACGAGTTAATTTGGAGTCCAAATGACCTACACGCGGTGGGTAAGTACTTGAGCAGCAATACTCCTGGCCACTTCTCACTACGGAAACCAGAAGTCACTGACGCGCCGGCACAAACTCTCTTCCGTACTTACGACCTTAAGGAACTCTGTCAGGGATTTTAACAGATTTTTGAACAGCCAAAATTTATATTTGTGTCGTAGGAAACCTAAACATAATGGTCCATGTTTTAAAAAATATGCTATATTAGAGCACTGAAACTGTTTACAAGCAGTTTTGGCTGCGGATGACTTAGGATGAAAATGGATTGCAACTTGAAAAATTAGAGCTGACCTTTTCAAAGCTGATTTTGCGTGTCATTAAAAATCTATATTTATGGCCGAAGTTTGATTATAATCTTCAGATTAAGGCTGTATCCTCCATTAGATGTTCAAAGATAATGGTTTTTTATTGGTCAAGTTGCCTACAACTAATTTCGGAACAGTTTAGACCAAAAATTTGCAAAGCTCTCGTGACGTAGCTCCTTTAAAAGTCTTTATAGCACAGCTAAGGCGCCCCCCCCCCGGGGGGGGGTACTCCCATAAATTTCGAATAGGGGTGTGCCGCCAAGGTTCTTAAACCCTGACCCTATTTAAGGGTAAAGAAAGCGAAAATTGATACCCTTTTAAAGGCCCAAAACCGAAAAATGACACCCTATTCAAGGGGAGGAGAAGCGTTCCATGACGACCCAAATAACGGCTTACCGCGCACGGCAACACACAAATCTCTATCAAATCGCTTTACTAATAACTGAACAGTAAATTCAATTTTAAAATACCTTTTTTGGTTTAGCTGGGCGTTTATTTTAACTTATAGAATTTAGGTACCCTATCTAAGGATCACACCGGGAACTCATTGCCAAAAGGAGCAAAAATGATACCCTATTTAAGGACCGAGAACCTCAAAAACCATACCCTATCGGGCGACACATACCTATATAGGCCACATATGGGAGTACCCCCCCCCGGGAGGCGCCCGTTCTGATTAGTTAATTTAGCGTCTACTATTTGTGAATTCTTCTCTGTTGCATCAGAGTAACCTGCCTGAAGCTATAAGTTACAATCTGTAATGCTACGTACGCTATACAGCACATACAAATTGGGGTATTATTGGACTAGTCAAACTGAACGCTTTCGGCCGGTTTTGGGACCCTGTAAATAACTGCATAGCCGACGAACTCCAACCTTTCGTCTTTATCCATGGCAATACCATTGGGATGAACTCCTCTTATGGCTTCGATGGCTTTAAATCCGTCGTAAAACACGATGTTAGTATGGAGCCAGTTGTACAGAAAAAATCTAGAGACAACGTTCAGAAAGGAGCTGTAAAAGTGAAAGTAATTGTCATTTGTGACGTAGAAACTAGCAGGCCCTGCAAGAAAATAGAATAACAGTAAAAGTGAGTCCGCTATGCGAACATGTGTGGACTTTCATTTGATTAAAAGTTGACATTATGAATTAATCAATGAGTTACTAAATTAATAAATAACCAGACATTTGATTCGTTTTAATATGCGAATCAAAAATGCTCAAGCCGCACAGAAAAACAAACACTGCGGAAAGTGAGACAAAAGTGTGAAAAAGAGAAACGTGACCTACCACCGCAGTTGTTCAGCTCATTAGATATGCAGATTTTAGCCGTCGCGATTGCTATTTCACTTTTCATCTACGCCACCGCTGCCTTTGAAGTTGTTCCTTGATGTATATTTTCCAGCCACCACACGCTCTTCGAAAGATGTGTCAAAAAAGGCTTCTAGACTCAAGAATAAAGTGCGACTTACTCGATACTGATCGAATTTCTGGGTTTACTGCCTTGGCTGCCCATCTCAGACATCTCACCGAAACTTCGGATTCTCCGATCACTGTCGAAAACTTCCGAAAGCACTAACCCGAGTTATCACGGAAAGTGACCCCCCAATCGGAAAAAACTGCATGACAACAATGTGTAGACTTTAAAGTCCACACAAAAAACGAAAGAATTTTTAGGATCACTGAAAGGTAATGTAATGTTTTTTTTTTTGTTACAACAGGATAATGTCGCGGACCCAGGCCCATCCGAGGGGTGCATGTATATAGCCCAGTGCGTCTGTCAATACCAAAACTAAGGTATTCATAGGGCCAATAACTAACATCAACCAATCAGATTACCCCATTGCCGGTCCAATAATTTCTAAGTATTGAAAGGAGTATTCCCAAATGATCACGCCCGTAATTTGTGCATTGTAATGACTTAGACGGTAAAAAATAAACTTGACACGCATGGAAACCCTCTTGTACTTTTAATTGGTTTGTAAAATTACGTTTGGATGGTGATTTGGGTCTGTGTGTTGGTAGGTGACTGACAAGGGTTAGAATGGAAAGTTGGTGGATGGGAACTGGGCAGGGGTGGCATAATGAGTATGCGGGATTGGGGGGGGGGGGGGGTAGGTTGAATGGGCCTGTGGGTGAGAGGGTGGTTTAGGCTGCGTAGATCCGTGGGTCCCTATGTGCCACGAGGCATGAGCAGGATAGGTGAGATCCGTGGGTATGTGGGTGTATGAATGGGTTGTTCGTTCATTGTAAGAAGAGTATCACAAGTAAGTACTTACCCACTGCGTGCAGGTCATTTGGACTCCAAATTAACTCGTCAACCACGGAACGGCGATGAATTAATGAATGCGTGTCTCGCTCGAAATCGAATATTTCAATGGCTTGAGCGTCTGGTCGGTGATTCACCACAAACAGGGACACCGTACCCGAGGATGGATCCCGATACACACTGATCCCGTGCGGGTTGAATCCCGTGCGATTGAAGTTCTTCAGTGTTAATTCAACTGGATCTTGGCTGGGTTTGTTCAAGTCGAGTGTCATCAGTTTACTGTCCCGTGTGTCAAGCACTGGGTCGTACCACATGCCAATTTTGTAGCGAACCCCCTGTTTGATAAACATTAAGAAAAACTCTCAATATAAAATAAATAGAGCGGTTTTCACTTGAGTGTCGAATGTCATTTGCGTTTGCTTTGGTTTTGCACTGCTACGCTTAGTGATTGGTTTAAACAACTTGCGACACTTTTTCAGTCAGTCAAAAGTAAAACAAAAATCATTTGTTACTCGTTCGCACACCTTTCTCCTTGCTTAGGCTATGTTTATACGGGACGGGTTCCAAACGGATCCGGTCCTAAAATCGGGCCGGATAGGGCTTCTGTTTACATGGAACCGTTTGGAACTGATCCAGGTGTTTACACGAGACCGTTATGGAACCGGTCCGTAACGGATCCAATACTGGACCTGCAAAACAACAGGCCCAGTTTTGGATCCGTTCTGGACCGTTTCCAGAACGATCCGGATCCCGTGTAAACAGAAGCCCTATCCGGCCCGATTTTCGGACCGGATCCGTTTGGAACCGGTCCCGTGACAGAAGGGAGAGGAAATTATAGAGGAGCTTACAGGGAGGTTCATGTTCCCTTGCTACCCCCCAAAAATCCCTTGTGTTTCCTTGTTCCCAAAAACGTTTTTCCCAATTTTGTGATCCCTAGTTGTTCCCTAAAATATCAGAAACAAGCTTTTGTTGCCGTGTTCCTTTTATTTCCTTATTTCCAATTATTTTATGGCCATGTTCTCTTGTTCCCTGAAACTCCTAAAGACTCAGCCCGACTTCTACAATTCAAAACCTCGTGCACGCGAACTCGTGATAAAACTCCTTTTTAATTAATATAGAATAATTCTAACAAAACTAGACCATTACGTTTAAAATAAAGGTTTCCACTGAGACAAACTACATTCATGATAAAACAAACACTTACAGATGATACAAAAACCAGTCCATCAGGAAGGAGAGCGAGATCCTCGGAACCATTCACTGAAAGATAATAACAGGACACGGGATGTTAGAAAGTTAACCTGAGAACAACGCACCTTAGCTGAAACTAAGGACGTTATCCGCATGGTTCGTTTTAAATTGTAGGATTTTTTAATTTTTTTATTGTGGTATCAGTCAATTAAGGAATTTTTATTTTTTATATATTTATATCATAGTTAATAAAAAAATTCAGTAGTTAGCATTTTACATTTTTTATTTTAATTTATCTTGATCATATTTTTTTCACGTAATAAAGTATCTATGTATCTAACATCTAATCTATCTAATTCAGTTATCGATTTCCTCTGGAGTTCCGTCATACATTTACTGTATAATTTAACCATCGGTAACTCGAAGCAGTTTTCGTTTCCCTTCAGGGCATTTCCTATATAATTCAAAGTTATTCCTGAATAATTTTACTCTCGGTAATTCGAACCATGCCTGACACTAATACGTGACAAGTCAAAACCAACAGTCACTGTGGTCCAAAACATAGAATTCATTTTGAAGCAGCCGTGTAATGTTTGTTCTTTTTTGCATTAAACAAAACGTGTCAGTCCAGCTTCTTTGGTTTAGGGTGCGTTTAACTACAATGATTGTATCTTTATAAAGCGTTGCTGCTTAAAAAATGTCATTAAATCTCTTGCGTCCCTTGAAGTGCAGTGTGCACGGCACCGATCTATATAGTAGTTTAGAAATGTATAGTTTCATTTTTACTCGCCTTCTCTATACTGTAATGGAATTTGATAACTGAAACCTTTTTCAATTTCCAATCACAAATCACAAGCCTATTTTCCTTCAAGTCACGAATCATGTATATTTTTTAGACCATTTCACGAGTCAGGTATTCACATCTACATTATCATAGGTGGAGAAGCACAAGGGGAGGGGGGACAGGGGGGCTGAGCACCCCCCCCCCCCTAAGTAAGTTTGCGCAGCATAAAATTGGTTTCATTCTCGTGATCTTTTTACAAATTGTATCATCAGGATCGTGCTTGGCGAAATAATATGGTGTAGGTCTTTTAACGAAACTCCTCTCCCAAAAACGCTACTAGGAGAGGTCATCAAGGTGTAAGGATTGTATTTGCGGCGACTTCCGTGGTGGTGGGTGGCACTTGGCTTGGTGCACGAAGAGCCCCCCACGTTTCAAAATGCTCCATCGCCTCTGATTATTGATGAAGATGAGTTTTAAGAACTTACCTTCCAGTGGCCTAGTAGCAAGACTCTTTGATTTAACAAACCCATAAATCGACCCATAGTAAGAGGGTACCCTCACTACTAACCGATGGTCGAGCCGAGAGAACGTGTCCTCCATTCATGGTCAATCTTTGGCTTTATGAATCGTACGTTTGTCCATTTTGGTTTACTACCGTAAAGTAGGTAATTTCATTTTCGGTTTTCACGAATGATTTTTGTCAGAATCACGGATCACAGTCTTAAAAATAAGCAGATCACGCGTTATGTTAGGGTGCGTTTCTTTGGGAAAATCCAAAATTGGATCATTGATCTCAGATCACACGGATACTTTGCTCCCAAAGAAACGAAGAATCCGAAAACGGATTTTTTGCCATGACAACCCCGTAAACACATTACACACAGAACATAAAATATCAGCACAAATTTATTTTTCGTCGAATGTATGCTAGCTAAAATAATTTAAGCATACAAAATCTTTGGAAAGATTTCCGCACAGGACCCTACATTAATTTATATGTATGCAACTATTTCATACCATCACTATACATAAACAGCAATCATGAAAAGAACGAATCAGTCAGAAAATTGTATGCATAATTAATGTAGGGTCCTGTGCGGAAATCTTGCCAAATCTTTTACAAAAACCACACGTCGAAGTAGATCTTCTTTAGCGTTAAGCAGAATGTGCCGAGAAAGCATCTAAGAGCGAAGAATGATTGCGAAATGATCAGTGCAAATTTCACTCGTGACAATTTCAAAAGGATACAACTTCCGTAGGCACACAGTCGCTGTTCTAGAAAACCTGTATCCCGTTTAAAATGATACTACATACCTATCTGAAGCTACCGTTTCCTTTCATCGTGAAATATTTTTGTATTTTGATCGAAATAACCGCCTAAAACTTTCCGTATGGCAGTGTTTACAAAGAGCGAACCTGTATTTTCACAGCAAAGACCGCTGGGCCAAGGTACTTTTTTCGAATCCTTTCCCAAAGAAACGCACGGATCGTGAATCCTAAAAATCCGGATTCAGATATGATCTGATGTATCCACTCGAAGTGTGGATTCTTCAGATCATTGATCCAAGATTAATCCATTTTCGGATATAGTTAAAGAAACGCAAAATCCGTTTTTGGATCAAGAATCCGGATTTGGATTTTTCCCAAAGAAACGCACCCTTTACATGCCTTTAGACTGGCAATTAACGGATCACGGCTAGACTTGGGGGCGGAGAGAGAGAGACCCTGGAAACGAGGTTGAGACTTAAGCAGTATTCACATGTCACGTTCTATTTTTTGCTTAAATCACGCGTCACGCAAAACCCTTTACCACCCTGCTTGAGGTCCTTGTAAACACGAAAAACCAAATTTCTTGAATCGAAACGTACTTTAAAGTAACTTACCTTTTATTATTCTGCATGGTCCGGGAGAGTGATCGACGACATGAGTGAAAAACCCAGCCAAAATTCTGAAAAATGAAAGGGAATCATTGTCCGACATTTATCATTTGTGCATCAACTCAGAACGCGATGTTTTTCGTATTTACATCACGTTTACATGTACATGTATAGTATCACTTGACTTACAGTGTTTTAAGGACATGCGATGCTAGTACGGTGACGAGAAAAAACGCCGCAAATACAGCTAGGCGACCCATGGATGCAGTGTGGATTGATTCCAATTTGCAGAACAGCGACAGGTCACAAAAGAACTGATGGCAGCCCACGACAAGAATGGAATTGGTATTGCGTGACATACTTTGTGCAATATTCTGGCTGTTCACGCAATCTGTCCTCCCGACCCGCAATAAAAGCTTGTGCTTGTTCACTAAATGACCAAAAATGTCTGTTTCCTTTCTCCTTTTTCCCTGTCAATTTTTACATGCGGGCTTTCCATGATCCATTTGTATGGAGAAACCAGTTGTTCTGGTGAAATTATTCCTTTTTGTTTCGTTTCCTCAGAAACGATACGGTATTATTTTGGCTTCGATGTGAAAACAGTGGGGGCTACTATCCAATCAGAAGAACGGTCGTAACCACAAAGTAAATACGTTTGACCGAAGGCAATTAATTTCGTAAAAACATGTTCTTCAAATATCGGAAAGATATTCTTCAGCATGATCAAAAAATATTGAGGTTCGTTGCAAACAGAAGTATCTGACGACTCCAATGGTTTTAAGTTTGATTAAAGCGATGTATTGTAAGAAAACTACAGAAAGCTCTCGTGGCGTTTAATTGTTAAGTAAACATTCTAGCGATTTTCTGAAACGGAAGTAAATTTCCACCAATCAGTGTTTGCAAGCGCAAACAAAAACGGGATGACTTGTCGTGTTTGCTCGCACGGGGGGCTGCTATCCAATCACAAGAACGGTCGTAACCACAAAGTAAATACGTATGACCGAAGGCAATTAATTTCGTAAAAACAGTCATGTTCTTCAAATATCGGAAATATATTCCTCAGCATGACCAAAAATATTGAGATTCGTTGCAAACAGAAATATCTAACGACTGCAATGGTTTTAAGTTTGATTAAAGCGATGTATTGTAAGAAAACTAGAGAAAGCTCTCGTAGCGTTTAATATTATTCTGAAACGGAAATAAATTTCCACCAACCAGTGTTTGCAAGCGCAAAAAAAAACGGATGACTTTGCATATCTCGTGCTTGCTCGCACGGGAGAAGTGCATATTTGCAGGTGACTTACAAAGTTAATTTCACTTCATGTAACAGAGGAATGTATAAATGTGGGAGATTGCCATATTCTATTTGTACAGGAAAATTCACGGCATCTTCGAAGTCACAAACAGCGCGAATACACGCAAAATTGCGTGGGTTTTCGCGTGGATGTACCCGGAATTGCGTGATCAGTGTCACGTCGGCGTCGCAAAAACATTCGAGTCTGCACGGGAAGTTGAGAGGTTAATTCTGTTCAAAGTTTAAATTTTGTATGGACAGTATCGTATAGCAAGGTGTGCAACTGCCGTGTCGAACTAAATTCGTCTCCTTAGTTGATGTAACGCTCAACATTAACTGCCGTTGCAACTGCTGGAGCAGATTTCTGGGATTAAATTAATGATAATTTTTTATAAACATTATTTGGATTATTCAAAGCCATCGCGGTCTGATCGAAACTCCACGGTATCGCCAAAAATGCAAATCGTTATTATCAGTGTTACCAATGCAAGGCTGTTACACTGACAACAGAAGCAACTTGGCTGTGTCTTATTCTGTGGAGATAATTTTTTGCCGGGAGAGCGTGCAGCGCGGATCGAGCAAAATACAATCCTGGTATGACTATATATAACATATAACATAAAACTTTCTTTAAACTTAAATTTTGCTTAATTAAAAATCCTGGTTAAAAATCTGTGTATGGTAGCTTTTTACATTAATTTGCCTGGTTGTTTACGTGTCTTTGTAAAGTGACAACAGGCATTTGATTTTGAAGAAATGGCTTCGAAACAGTGTGCTTATCTCTGTTCTTGTCGACCAGGGTTTTGGTTTGTCTTGAATTTGGCATTTATTTGATTTGAGCATGTGATCAACTCAGAGAAGTATATACCTCAAGCTTTTTGTCAAAAGGTAATAATGTCATCTACGATTAAAGTGTTGTTTTGCATTTTATCAGAGATCAGTAGTCACAAAACACTTTATTTATAGAACTGATTTATTTTAGGATTGTTTGTTTAAAAAAAAAAATCATTTAAATTAATTGAATTACTCTGATCTTGCATTTCACTCTTGTGGTTTGATGTTTCCCCATATTGATAGGAATATATTTAAATATTTTCTGTATGTTATTTTTCCATTCATGTAACATTCAAAGTTATACTATCAGGTGCCATTTTTAAGCAAAAAAGTGTTCTGCAGAAATAAAAAAAATTCATTTTAATTTCCACTGGATGAGTAAAAACGATAAAGGCAAGCTCCCTTCACTTAACTTAATTTGGAGAGAAAGACACATGCTATTTCTATAAAGAGAAATATTTATGTGTTACTTGAACTCTTGAAAGCCAAACTGCAGCAGGACGTAGTTTATGTCTCCTTTACATAAAATGGACAGTAGGTGTTAAATGGGAATTTAAGTTACTACTGAATATGAAGTTCTTTTTTTCATTCTTCACTCGTGCATAAATTCGCCAAATTCAACATACACTAGGAAGTAAACCACAAACCCACCTCTCCTGTTACACTATTCTCACCTTTTCGCAATCTGGAAACGAAATACTATTTCTTTTTGAAATAGCTGCTTGTTCACCGTCTGCCGGAATGCTCGGAATTCCGAATATCACTGTACCATTTTGCTTTTTCGCACGACTTCTCGCACTCCATTGCATTCAGTGGTTTATTAATGGTATATGAGCCATCATTAATAAACCACTGAATGCAATGGATGAGTCCTAACAAGGACGAAACAGCTGTCCATGGCTGCCACTCTACGGGTAATAGGCTGTGCGCATGCGTACAGGTCTTGGCCAGGCCGTGGAGATGTGTCGTGTGACCATTGCATTCAGTGGTTTATTTTTTTTACATATACCATTGACCACCAAAATGGTGGCCGATACGCGTCAACGAAAATAGCTGGGGGGCTTAAATATTGCAATTCTTTGGGCGTTTTTAATAAAACAATTATTCCACTCGCGCTTGTTGGATAAGAGATCGTTATAGCCAACTCGGCGCTACGCGCCTCGTTGAGACCCCGTCTATCTACCATCTCACATGAACTATTACAGTGCTCCACGATGAAATACGCGGTGGAAATTAAAGTTTTCAATATTGGAACACACACACACACTCGTTCCGTACCGATTCCAATCTCGAGCCCAGAGTGACCCCCGGCCCCGGCTCCGCGATCCGTCAGCGGTTGGTCAGCGGTAGGGTCGCCGGGACTCACTCTGGGAAACTGAATTTTAATTCAGTTGCCTACTGGTCCTCACAGAACAATAGAAATCAAGACGGAAGTCTGAAAATCCTCCCCGGAAGTAAACCAAACCGGAAACCCTGGAAAAGCATTTTTTGTTTTCCATGGCCAAATGTTGAGATGTATCACCTTAATTTTGTAAAACAACTAAGAACTCGTGATATGGCGCTACATAAATGAAGTATTTTCTAATTCTACCATTTTTGAAATCAAAAGATGCCATGAATAAAAAAGGACTTCCTTTAAACGTCAATTCTGAACGGAGTTTTAAAACAACAGCGACGGCGTCACCAAGGACAAGGTCGATTGAAAACTCAATTTATAGTTGACTTACAAATCTCGCTAGAACTACTGTTTTCATTCAAATCTCCGTTACGGTTGAAAAACTGAATATCGCAGACAGTGCTTGATTCAAAATAATAACTAATAAAGAAGAATTTGAACATTACGCGTTGTTGTTTTGCTGAAAAAAAGCACGTGAATTGCGTAAATTACGTGCACGAGCTGAGTCGCCGAAATGCTAATTACACCTTTTAAATAGCGTTGACTGGTGTGGCCTTTCACGTCTTTATTAATATTATCGCCATTCGACGAGGAAAAAATTATTTGCTCGAAAACATGTAATCTATCATGAAAAGATGCGCTGTCAGCGAGAGCCTCTGAAATATACGAAAGTCGCCAAACAAAACTTTTTATCAACAGAACAATAGCTTGTCCGTGCGTTGTGCATTATGTAAATGTCTTCACCGTCGTCTGCAAAACAACATCTGACACACGCACGCAGTCTTCACAGGCGGAATCCTGGAAGGCAAATAAGATCTTTGATTTAAAACCAATATAGCAGTATGCTCAAGAAAGAGACTAACGGAAATCAAAACACCAGACCCTCTTTTGTTAACTCTCTCTTTTGTTAACTGCAGAACGTTTTTGTTACT
Source organism: Oculina patagonica (assembly GCF_052425735.1). Lineage (NCBI taxonomy): Eukaryota > Metazoa > Cnidaria > Anthozoa > Scleractinia > Oculinidae > Oculina > Oculina patagonica. The sequence continues at coordinate 10,823,391 of NC_135763.1, forward strand.
TTTGTTGCTTCGATAAACACCAGTTCTGTCGACACTGTGTTAGAAATAGTTCAACTTTCTCGATTTACTTCCGTTCTGGGAAATTTACTTCCGCTTAGACCTGAGAGCATGCGCAATAAAAACCGGAAGACCAAGGTTCTACCTGAAATCGACCTGAAATTGATCTGATCAATTCCAGTTTCCCAGAGTCCATCCCGTACCGCTGACCGACTAGACGGACTCTGGGCTCGAGATTGTACCGATTACCATGCTTTTGGGATCTCTGGGTTCCAGGCTTCGCGCGCAACAGGTGGCCGCGTCAAATCAGACCAGTCCTACGCGGAAACAAAATGGCCGCTTCATAAACAAACGCAGAAACAATCGACGGTAAGATTATCTTTTTATTGAACTCTAATTTGATGTTAAGGCCTCCTACAACTATCTGTGCTTTAGGTAGTCACCAAATATATTGCAGATCAACTCTGAAGAGTTCCTACACGGGTCCCACGCCTGCTACACAGATGGATTTTGAACGAAACCCTCGTCTTCTGAGCTGTCTTAGTGATCACAACTACTGGATCACTTGTGGTAAGATCAGTCACGTTTAAGCGTAATACCTTGGAGCTACACTGTAGTGCGCTTATCGAACTCAAGTTTTTCTGGATGACACTCACCCGAATTCCCCCCCCCCCCCCCCCCTGTATAAATGTTTAGCCGCAGGAGCGGGAGGCCGCGCATAGGAGGGGCATTTAAACCCGACGATTCCAATCAATGAGTATCAATAATCAATAAAATCAATAGTTATCAATAATAATCAATTGATTGATATTGATTGATATTGATAATCAATTAAAATCAAAGCCGCAATGTTGAGTGATTTTCGATTTTCATTGATTTTCATTGATTGCCATTGATTGTCATTGATTTCTATTAACTTAAATCGGTTTTATTTTTATTTATTTTTTTTAATAAATCTCACGGACGAGGACAGAGACCCAATTTTATTTCTGATATCTGATTACTGAAGTAAAGTACCACAGAAACAACAGTAATAATTAACAGTAACTTTTTATTATATTCATTTCTTTGCTGTATCATCCTATTGACATGTATTGACAACTATTTCAAACATGCATTTCCTGCAATTTAGTCGGTGTGTTCGTTTATATGACATTAACAATAGCGTTACTCGAACTAGACTTCAATATTGTTTCGTTTTCTCAATTCTAGATAGATCAGTGCAATCAAACAGAAACAATTTAACAATTTAATAAAATTTAACAATTTAATAAAATCGACTACACAAGAAATAGAAATCTTCACAGACATGGCGCCGATGATGTGTTTCAGTGTGTTTGCAAACGCGCCAGGAAACGTGTTAAATCAAGCAAATGCCTTTGTAGCCGGGTTTTTACTGTTGCACAATCAGCTATTGATTATCAATTAAAATCAATGAAAATCAATGAAATTAAGACGGCTCGGTGAGTGATTTTTGATTTTTATTGATTATGTAAATTAATCAATATCAATCAATTGATTACTATTGATTAATATTGATTATATTGATTGAAATCAATGATTGATTTTCATTGATTGAAATCGTCGGGATTTAAACTTAGCTGAGATTTCCTGTTCAAATGCCCACCACAGGGCATTTATGGATGATCAAAACAGTCACTCAACTTCTATAAAATCTTGTGTTAGAAAGTCCACTAAAATATTCAAAAGTCCCCACTGTCAAATCCCCTGCCTATGCCTGGCCTCCCTCCCTTCTCGACTCGCCCTCTCCCCTCTCCCCTCTCCCTGCAGCTTAACATTGATGCATAACACAGGTATATATCTGTTGGACTAGATAAGACTTAACATGCCTATCTTGTCCAACAGCTGGCTGCTATATTTGTGTACTGAGAAGCACACTGGGTTGGACCTTGGGGTTTCTTGGAGAAGGGATGAACCTCCCTATGGACTCATTGTGAGGGACAGGGTCATATCATATACATCGTCAGCACTTTACCTCAGTTCCATTCCCAGGGTATTATTCCTAGGGAAATAAATTTTTTATTCGTTTTGTTGAGTATGGTCAAATGTTAAGCATGCTAACATTTTAGCCTGCAAATACAGCCATCTCTGCAGTATTTGCAAGCTAGCGTAGTGGTAGAAACAATGAGAGGTGGCTGTATTCACGGGCTATAACCTTTCGTACACAAAAATCGTCCACTTCTTGATGTGTTACATGCACAAATGACTAGCTATTTAAAGGACTTTGTTGCATGTTTTTATTATTTTTTTTTAAATTTATTCTTTTATTTTTATTTTCAACTTTCTTCTTTAGATCCCCCAAGAGCCAATGGTTCAGTATCAGAGTCAATGCAGCCTTTTGATGATGTCATCCTTGATTTCATGACAGAGCAAGACATTCCTGGTGCAAGTGTTGCTTTGAGTAGAGATGGAATTCTGGTATATTGTCAAGGTAGAAATCACATAGTACGTAAACCTGCGAAATTCACTGTCTTTGGCAACTAATTTCACTTCATGTAAATTTGCTGCTATGGTCCTATTTTCCCAGAGGAGGAGTTAGGAACAAAGTTACTTTCAAAAATATTATTTACAAGGCTAAAAAGTTAAAAACCCTGATGATGACAACAAGTCCAAACGTTCTGTTTTTTTTAAATTTTATAACTTTTTAGCCTTGTAAATAATATTTTTACCTCTTTAGCGAACATTATAACAACAAAAGTTACTTTTGCTGCATACTTTCCCTGAAACTAATAACATTCTTGTCAAAATTGAATTACCATCACAATTGATCAGCAGCTGCCTACTTACAGTTTTTCCATCTACATGCAAAGTTATCAAGACTCCCTGGACCTCATAGGAACCTCTACCCTTTGCCTTTCGCCTCAATCAAGTACCATACTACAAGGTTCTGTGACATGGCATGAAATGTTATAGAGAGAACTGCCTGTAGTCTAGCCTTATACAATTCACGATATAGCCATTCGGTCCCCTTTTCTTTATACAGGCTATGGCAGTGCTGGTGTGGGAAGGAAAGTCCAACCTGACCTGTTGTTCAGGATTGCCAGCATTAGCAAGACAATTACTGCCGTGGGTATCATGCGACTGGTTGAAGAAAGAAAACTTTCCTTGGAAGATAGAGTGTTTGGACCACAAGGTATATATGTGCACATTCTCAACACTCCAAGTTAAGACCATTTTAGTCGCCATGGCAACTAAAATTTTGGAGCTGGTGATTAAATTGGAGCCTGGCGACTAAAATTGAGAAGAAAGATTGAAAGCGTTTGCTTAATTTTGCAACTAAAATTTTTCACTGGTGACCAAACTTGAGCAGTCCGGTGGCCAAGTGACCACTGGGGAAAAAAATAAACTTGGAGGGTTGATTCTGATCAACTCTTTAAGCCCTGGGTCCAGTTGCTTATGAACCAAGATTAGATTAATCCAGGATTGAAAGTACAAGCCAAAATTTTCAAAAGCAAGTATAAAGCATTAGTTGAATTTCTGGAGATGTGCCAAGGTTTAAACCAAAAAACCTTTACATCGGAGGGGGATATAGATATTTTCTGGAACTACACAAATATATAGGTAATGATTTCTGTTTATCTCTCTAATTTTGCCCAAGAGAAGTTACCGTAAACCTTTAAACACATGCAAATTAAATCTTTCTGTTTTCTTCATAGATGTTTTACAGTACTTGTCAGGAGAATTTCTTAAATTCCCTTATTCTTGTCAAGTTTTGTTCATGCTGTGTTGCTTGAATTTAGAAAATTACAGTCAACTTTCTCTCAACACACAGCTCTATAAGGACAGACACCTGGTGTTGATCCGGTTCCTGCCGTTTTTCAGTTTTTTACTGTAACATAAGTCCCTATATGATGGACACCTCTCTAAGATGGATATCCGCTGACCAGTATCACATGACCATATTGCGGGCTCACATATAGAACTCATCGAGGTCGAGTGTTTTTTTTGAAGTTTACTGCTGACCAAATAATGGTTTACATTGGATCGCGGGCTCAGGTGCTATATTTTTTTCTGTTATTGGTCAGTAAATTGGGAGCTCCGCTTTTAGGCTTGGCTAAATCTATTTAATAGTTTATAGCTCAATATCTGTCTGTTTCCTTGTTATTGAATGCAGAAAGAAAATGAAACAACATAATTGCTGTCAGCATTGCACCCATTTTGCAGACAAATAATATATATTCTTTGTATATCTTAAAAAGAAATTTCACAGAGAAATTTATTCACAGTTACATTTAAATTTTAAAACATTAGTCATTTTTGTCAAACATAAAATTAAAGTGAAAAGAAGTCAATTTTTTTGAGAAAAAAAGGAAAACAATTATCTGAGATACATGCCTGTTGTATCATGAAATGCCTTTTTTAAGATTGAAGTGTACTATGTATACAATCAGAAACCCATAAGGGTTGAAACGTGTAACGCGCGCGCACAGCGTTTGAATATTCATTTTGCTAAGTACCATATTTGGAAACACGAACAATTTGTATGCGAATGCTTTATACACGTAATGAAACACGCAACATATTTTTTGGTTTTGCGGTAAGTTACTTGAATTTCGACCTAAAGGCCGTAAATTTCTTACAGAAACTAAAGAAATTCATTAAGTGTATCAAAGCGAAGTTATCCAGACTACCTCATGAAGATGAAAAAGGAGAATTTAACCAAATTTAACTTTATTAAACCAAGCTTGTTCAAAAACAAGATTACGCCATCGAGCGCAAGCTAGCGCGCGCTGTGAATTTAATCCAAATATGGTACTTAGTGATTTTCGTGATTTTCCAAATATGGTACTTAGTGTAAACGAATGTGCAAACGCTTTGTACAATGCGAATCATAGGGAGTTACACGTTTCAACCCTTATGGGTTTCTGATACAATACATGTATGAAGTTCTACTTCATTTATGTTCAAGGAATTTTAAATGAATACAGCCCAACAGAAAATGGGGATAGCCGCATAGTTAACATCACAGTGAAACATCTACTACATCACTCTGCTGGCTGGGACAGAGACAGGGCTGGGGACCCTGTGTTCTGGAAGGTGGGCAAGCACATGAATGTTGCCGAACCTGTGGTCCCTAGTGTACTGATACAGTATATGATGGGAAAGAAACTTCAGTTTGCTCCAGGTGAGTATTTTACAGTGCTTATTACAGTGAAACCCATTAAACTGACTTTGCGAGTGCTGGCAATCCGAATGTTGTCTTATGGATGCACTTTGCAACAATGTACAACACACATAGGCCATTTCCAAGATTCCTTTTAAACGAGTTCTGGTATACAAGCTTTCATATGGAAATTAGTTTTTCTTGTACGTCAATTGTCTTGCAAATAAGACTCATTTCATATCTAAACGTTGTGCGTCAGGACTGGTTTTGAAGAAAAGAAAAAAGCAGAGTTAAAGAGACAAATCGAAAATGGCTTTATGCACACAGTGGTTCAGTCATTCGACTTGGTCATGTGCCCAAATGCAAGATTTCTGGGTGACCAACAATTAATCCCATTTCTTTAGAACTTTCCCTGTCAGAGGAGAAAATTAGAGAAAAAAAGGACGTGGATTGTTGTGTTTAGAATAGAAATCGGATAGAAAGAAAGCAGGGAAATGACGTGGTAGTTGTGCCACATCATTGGCCAAAAAACGAGGAAAAACTATGAATGGACGAAAAACTAAGGATAGAACCGTGCACGTGTATTTGTTTAACTTTGATTGGTTACTCTGGCTGAGTTTTTGTGAAAATTAAGTTCCTTCTTGTTGTTTCACAGGGAAACGACACGCCTATTCCAACTTAGGTTATACAGTTTTGGGACAAGTGATCGAAAGAACGACTGGACAAGGGTATGAAGAGTTTATGACGAGTCTGTTTAAGTGTGTGGGAATAACACAAATGAAAATTGGGAGAACTCGGAAGAAGGATCTGGGTGATGAAGAGGTAGGAACTACTACATGTACATACATACATACATAAACTTTATTTAAGTGTCAGGGTATTTAAATAGCTAATTGGGGACACTAAAATAAATATACAAATATAAAATATAAAAATACTGCCATAAGGATCTATCTCTTTCCCTACTTCCCTTGAAGTCCCCCCTCCTTCTGCCAGGGACACGATCTAGCCACCGAAACACCTAAAAATTATACTAGTAGATTTAGAGATTGAATCTAAACATATTTACGGGTCACTGGACATCTTCTTTTAGGTGGAATATTTTCACAATCGTCACCCGACGATGGTGAAGTCAATATTTCCCGACGGGGGTAGAGTGCCTCCACAGTATGGGAGGTGGACTATGGAAGAGGCTGATGCGCATGGCGGGTGGATAGCGACAGCTGCTGAGCTGTTGAGGTTTCTTCTCGCGTTGGAACACGGTGCGAATGGTTGCAGAATGATCTCAGCTGAAACATTTAAAACAATGCTTGAAAAGCCGTCCTTTGAAAAAGATACTGAAGAATGGTACGGGTTTGGTCTCGACATCCGGGACAATGGTAGTACTTGGGGTCACAGTGGACAAATGGAGGGTACCTCGGGTGTTCTCACGCGCCACTGTGGGGGGTACGCTTGGGCGCTGTTGTTCAATTCGTGGGCTAAAGACTTGGACCTGGACGGCTTGGTGAAGTATGCGTTGAGTCGCACTGCGCATGTTACAATACATCCTATTTCAGATAATATCATCCCCGATACCATAAGGACAGGAGACAATCGTCAGGTCATTAAGGTTATGGTACCAACCAGCGCCTTCTGGTCATTGTATGATGATTTAAAACAACAAGGATTTGATTTAACTTGGCTAAACGCTTATAAAGTTGCAGATGTTGTATATTTCAACACGATTTTCATTCAAAGCAGTAGCTTAAACTCGGCTTCAACTGTTTATATTGGATTAACAGCTGACTCGTGTCGCGATCGACTTGACAGTCTTGTTGGTCTGCGACCTTTCCATATCGAGACCTATGTCAAAAACAACGAGTTTCTTTATGCTGTGCTCGTAACTCCTGCAAATGGAGTATCGTGGACGTTAAATTTTGATCTCACTGTCGCGCAGCATAGAAAAAACATGCCAGCAATGTTTAAAAGTGATTACAACCTAACTGTGCAATGTCTAACCGAGTTCAAAGGTCGATTACATGTTACAACTCTGTACGAAAAAGTCCCGAATGGCGAATGCATTGCAGAGTTTGACCTCAAACCGGATTATTACCAGTTTGAATTTCACAAGCAAGCTAAACAAGGTGTGACGTTAACTTACGTCAGGGCCTATCACGTGAAAGGCAAGCCTCGGTTTAGTGTCATCTGGACCAATCAGATTGCGGGCTTAAGCGGAACGAGGCATAACGTGTCTAAATATGGGTTTTTGTTCGAGCTGGAAGAGACAGCAAAGAAGAATTTCTATGCGCAGTGTATAAGTTGTTATATGAATGAAGACGTTCTCAATTTTGTTGTATCGTGGAATAAAGAAATTAAGAAATGAACTGGAAAGTCTTGTTTACAATGTTTTGTTTGGTGACTGTGGAATGGCAGACGCCTTTTTCAGTCATACAAAACTTATTCCACATGTCGCAGTATATTTGCAGGAAAAAGAACCTACTTACAGTGCAGCGCGCCATACCATTGCCACTTAAAAAGTTTGTGATGCATTTTTGACACCTTGTGACAGCTTTTTGACAACTTTCTGGTAGCTTTCGTTCGAACTGGCCAATCAAAGAAAGCGCAAAGATTTGTAGGAGATTGAGCTGACAGTTCCGCGTTCCCTCTCCGACAACTGTCAACTCCGACTCCCTCACGTCTTGCAATTTGATTGGCCAGTTGAAACGGAAGCCATCAGATCAGTAGTCGTCAAAAAGACGTCAAAAAATTTATCAAAAACTTTACCAAGTGGAAATGGTATGACGCGCATGGCCTTGCTGCCCTGCCTCCACAAGCTTCCACACGCCCCTTGTAGCCTATTGGATGCCTGTTGGAAAACAGCTTGGACTTTTTAGTATGCTTTGTCACTGACTGAGAAATGTCTCACGATGAACGATGTTCTAAGCAACACTAACTTCGAACCTGTTCCTTTCGAAAAAATCCAACATTCCCAAGTACATACTACAAGAATTGTCGAGGCTGTTTTTGTTTTTTGTTTTTTTGTTTTTGGGGGGGGGGGGGGGGGGCGACTTTGAAGGTAAAAATGTAAATTATCAATCCCACTTTATGCGCGCCAACTGGCCCAGAGCTTTTCTGGGTTTGCGTAGCATAAAGCAACTAGGTATTTTCCCCCCCCCCGGGGGGCGGCGCGCGCTCCCCACGTAACTCCCAAGTATTTTTTTTATGTATATTATAGACCAAGTTCAAAGCTTAATGATTTGTTAAATAACAGTATAAATATAGTAGGATCCCGATAAATTCAAAACCAACTACGGCCTCAATCTTTCGTTTTTGTCGGTAGTTCGTCTGCGCAAATAATTTGTAGGATAAAATCAGTATCCAGTGATGTTATAACTAAAAATAAGCTGCATTTTGTACTCAAAAGTGATCAATATATCTGGTGGATAGCATTATCCAGCTTTTCAACAAACCGAGGTCTGTGTTTCATCGTCCTTGGGTTTTTAGCTGCTATACATCTCCCTGTAGCGTTATATTTTCTAGTTTTTTTTCCCTGTTTTCTTAGGGATTACTGCTATATCCCCGGGAGACTACTTTCTCTGGGTATTGCTTGTTGCCATCGGTCAGGGTATATTATCTGCCTCGAGTTTACCTCTTGCTATATCGCTGGGGTTATATCTCCCTGGGGTCTTACTTCTTGCTTTCTCCCTTTAGGGATTTATCTCTTGTTTTCTTACTGGAACTTGGGATTTTTTCTCGTGCTTTCTCTCGGATTTTCCGCTTCTGGCTGTTTTACCTTCTGCCACTTTTGCGCCGTTTTTTGAAAGCCAAGTAACAGTAGCGGATCCAGACCTTGATCTAAGGTGGGGACCTTTCTTTTTGTGTGTACACCCAAACAATTTTAGCGAGGGGGGAAGTAATTAAAAAAATGTCATACCAAAAATAAGGAGGCCCCTCCCCTAGATCCGCCACTGATATGGTTAGAAATGTCTTTTTTTCTCGATCCTTATCTTAAGTTACGGCTTGAGAAAACTACCAAATGAAGGAAACGAAAAAGAAATCTTCATTATCTTTAAATACCGGGCTTTTGCTATCGTTTAGGGATTTTACGCTTTGCCCTCTTTCTGGCAGGGATTTTCTTGCTGGCCCCTTAAGATTTTATATATCGCTTGTTAACTCCTTAAGATTTCACTTCTAGCCGCCCCCCCCCCCCCCCCCCTGAAGTATTATTTCTTATAAAACTAGCCCGTAGTTCGCCTCTAATATTTTGCAATCGCACTTTTAGCTACGATTAAAAACAACCGCCAGCTATCTCTTTGCATCAGATTAAGGTTTTGTTATATTCGATCGCTTTGATCTCTTTTCGTGTTCACCAGTGGTCCTATTGTGCGCTTAGTGGAGGTGTCCGCTAACTGGACATTTAAAATGCAGTGTTTGTATGTGGTTAAAACTACCATGACTTAGAGTCCGCTTAAGAGAAGTGTCCGTTAGCGAACGTTCGAAAGTAGTTTCGTTTTCCACTACAGCTGTGGATAATAGTTGGTAAGAGGAGTTGCAGGCTTCAGTTAATATATGAAGAGAACCTACGACCTGTCAGGGTCGTCCTTCTTAAATACAAAATCTACAGGTGGGACGGGCGTGGCGGGTCCTCTTATGTACCTATGCCTCTTTCGAGACTCGTCCTGGTACATCCATGATTTGTCTGAGAACAGGTTCATGTTAGGACAAGTATGAATATTGATCACACCTTCCTTTCTCTCGCTTGGCCTCTCAAAAGAGATGTTGGCATTAGCTCCGGCTTTAAAATGGCCCGCTTTTGAGGTTACCCCGTCTAAAGCTTGTTTCTTCACACGCAGTGCGGAGGGCGGTAAAGCAGGAAGAGGTTGCTTAACAAACGACTGAACTTTCGTCTTAAGTTCGTCAGTTTCCGACCTGGCGCGATTTTGAAGTTGCTGAACGGTCGATACCTTTCGGGTGCCTACGTCGCCAGGTTCGGATCGCGCTCGTAATCTTTCGATGACAACGCTGATCGATTCGAAGTCGCCTTCTTCGCTGTTCGGCGGAGTTGGAATGTCTGATTCGTTCGACTTCCGTTTTATGACTTGATTGTTTTCAGAACATGCTATTATTGATGACGGAAGAGCAACAATCTCGCTGCTTTTTTGTTCCGTGTTTGATGAAGTGTCACATTTGTTCCTTGTTATTTTGTCAGCTGCCTCGACATCAAAATCTTGATTTTGTACTGCAAACTCACTGCCTGCTGAGTTTACTTTTGTGCTAACATCGATCAGAGCTGAAATCTTTTGATCCGCAGCACTCAGCGACCCTGCTCCGTTTGCCGTCTCGTGGCATCTTGAGTAATGCATCAGTGATTTCTCGGTCAAAACAGGAAACCTAGTTTCTCTAGACCCTGTGCTTTGTTTCTTAACTCCACTGATTTTTCTACTTTCCTTTCTCTTCAAATTTTTCTCTAATATTTGATATTTTAAATGATCAAGTTTCTCCCTTTGTTCTGCAGACATTCGCACAGAATCTTCTACTTCACTATCTGAAAAACTTCGACCCCTGGTTAACTCCTGATCAGAAACTTTCTTCCACGATAAATTTCCTTGCCCCGGATCAGGAAGACTTATTTTATGTGTATGAGAGTCTTTATCAAAGTGTACCAGACGCTTGCTATGTATAGTCACGCTTTCTCCATTATTCAGCCGGTTACCTTTGGCCCCTTTTCGATGTGTCCAACTGGGGGACGACGATCTGTATTCTTCATGCGCATTAACGTTCTCGCCAGACATTGCTGGAAACGTCAGCGTCTCTTCGACCCTGTCGTTGCCGTAGATGCTGTGTTCAGGTTTGGGTGAAGTAGCACTCTTTTTGTTACACATCTTCCCTTGATTATGCTCATTCCTCCACGCGACTGAAACCGTCTGATCGTGAGGCAATGCTGGTCTCGAGTTTCCCGTGCTTCTGTCATCAGGCTTTCGTTCCAGCTCACTAGTGCTCTTCCTTCGAGTGTTTGTAAACTGTGGCGTTAACATAGCTTTAAGTAATGGCTGCCCTTCACTTTTGCGTCGATTCCCTTCTCTTAAGCCTGACGCCGAAGCGTCCTGAGGCCATGTAACGGTCTTTCGATCACGAAGCTCTCGGCTTCCGCGTTTCGAGTCCCTTGACGCAGCACGCTTTCTCGTAAATCTGCTTTGTGTCCAAGCTCGTTGTCAGCAAGACGTCTCTTCCAATCTCCAATCTTGAAAACGTCAATATTATCGGTAGTGTTTTCCTTACCATTTAGCGATGAACTTGGCTCAACAAATCCATTAATCCGATTTTCATCTAGAGGCAAGACGGACATATTGTGCGTGTACTGTTTCACCGTCAAAGAATCTAATTGATTCTAAATGCACGAAAGCGGAAAATTTTGATTAGCTTTGTGCTCCCGAAATGTTATTTGCATCGCAATTAGTTTCATAGCTTTGTCAATACAAAATATTGGTCACGACAGCCTCTAAATACTTCTCACTTCATTGTGTACAAAAAGTAAATTACGTGTCATCAATTGGCGTCATTAGTGGTCAAATATCACGAATGTCACTCACGCATAATGCCCTCTTGTTGAAAAGCAGCCTCCCTCCGGCTAACTTCTTGCGCGATAACATCTTGAAACGCAAGCCTTATAACCTCCTCTAAAGTCTATCCGTGTCATTTCCAAGTGTCTGTGTTTGCAAATTTGAAGATCACAGTCTTTGACAAAACGTCACCCTTCTTTCAACATCAACTCTAACATGCATTATAGCTCATTATGACTCGTGGAAAGAAATGACATATCCACCTTATTATATTAGAGAAGTTAACGCTCCATGAAATTAACACGTATTTAGAATATTCACGTTAATTAAGGTAGTGTAAATTTTATGTCAATTTCCACGCCATCGATTTCTGTTGAACCAAAATTCTGAGCTTGTCCCAACGAAAAAGAAGTATAAAACTCATCAACAATGCTCTCTGTTTGCCGGCACCCTTCATTTGATCTTTAAATAAAAAATGTTTTCAAGATTTTAAGTTCTTCCTGCTTCTCTGGGGTATTATTTGTACAAAATATTAACAAATACTTCACAAATCGATCGATCTGACTCTCTTCTGTTATGATATGTCCTTAATATTTTGTTCCTGTTGTCATTAAAATAAGTGTTTTCCATCACGGACAATTTCCTTTTATTCCCTGTATCAGGAATGGGCCTTCACTCGCTGTTCTATATGTTGCTCCAACAACCCAGGGGCGGATCTAGGGGAGGCCACCTTATTTTTTGGCCAAATAGAGGCCCCGAAGGGCCGAGAAAAATAATTTTCAAGAGCAGGCCCCCTTATTATTCCAGCGCCTGGATGATCGTGCCCCCACTTAGCTGAAGGTCTGGATCCACTACTGCAACCGAACGCCTGAAGGGGTATACATTATTTGAAAGTGTTAATAAACGCATTAGTCGGAAAATCAGTGGTATAAAAAGAGGATCATGACTAATACACCACACGAGTACTACGAGTAACATACGGGTAACATACGAGTAACACACGAAACATACGGGCACATACGGGTACATACAGGTAACATACGAGTAACATACGGATACATACGAGTAACATACGGATGATACGAGTAACATACGGATGCATACGAGTAACATACCAGTTCTTTTATCATTTCACTTTATTTTATTTTATTTTTCATTTTTATTTTATCCTCCCCCACCCCCCTTCCCGTCAACAAGGTTGCGTGACGAGCCCAAAGGACAAAACGTATTGAAGACGTATAAAGAATTGGAAATGTTATAAGATCAATAGCTCATCTTCTTGAATTCACTTACATACGATCTTACCCGTAACATACGAGTAACATAAGGACACATACGGGTGCATACCAGTTCCTATTTCATTTCACTTTATTTTATTTTGTTTTTTTGTTTTTCATTTTTTTGCTCCTTGTCCTTTGGGCTCGTCACGCAATTTTTTTTGGAGGGGAGAGCGATGGAGGAAACACGTTACATCTAATGACCAATAATTGATTTTCGATTATTAGTCGATTATCATACTCGCATGTTACCTGTATGTACCCGTAATTGCCCGTATGTTTTGTTTTGTTTACTTGTGTTGCATAAAATAAAAATGGAAAATAAAATAAGATAAAATAAAGTGAAATGAAATTGGAACTGGTATGTTACTCGTATGTATCCGTATGTTACTCGTATGTATCCGTATGTTACTCGTATGTTACCTGTATGTATCCGTATGTACCCGTATGTTCCCTGTGTTACTCGTATGTTACCCGTATGTTACTCGTGGTACTCGTGTGGTGTATTAAAGAGAACAACAGAACAAAAATACAAAACGTTAACAAACACAGCAGGGCACCCATGTAGGTTGTCGGCCACTCAAAAAAATTTTCTGGAAATTATTCGGAAATATATAAACATTATAACACAAAAGAATCTAGAAACTGTTAAAGTAAACTGTCTGCCAGCTGTAATCCGCCCTCGGGCTGTATTCAACAATGCAACTTACATGATGTGCTAACTTGTTTATGATTTTACCACTGACACATTTAACCGCGGCGCGATTGCATGTGTGCAAAATGGCGGTCGTGCGAAGCCTTGCGAAGGAAAGCAAACCATTCCTCTCGGCTCTTCGTCTCATCGGAAGCTATCATAACTCCAAGTGCAACCCTACGCAATACAGCTCTATGTTTTTCTCAAGGCAATCACGATGTGCAAGGCTTTTTATTAGGAGAAATATCTGGTCTTCCCGACAAGACGATTTGAGCAGAGCTCTCTCTGACGCCGAGAAAATTGTTGGATATCCGACGTCTTTCCTAAATCTTCGATATCTGTTGAGCGATGAGATCTCTAACATCGCCATGTACATGAAAAGGTTCGCTATGAGCAAGCATCCGATGTTGCGAACAGCTCGGGGCTTTGTATCTGACGAGAACCACACTATACAAACTCGAGGACTTCTGGTGCTCCTCATCTCCAAGGCTTCCCGACCGTGTTTAAAAACCGACTGGAACATGGAGCAGGAATTAGTATCGGATATTCATTCAAGCCAGAGACAGCTAGCGGACATAACAGAAACTATACACACAGGTAAGACGTTGTGCATTAGGGGGGGGGGGGGGGGGGGGGGGGGACATTCCATTTTTAATCCGAACGCCCCTCCCCGTCCCCCTCCCCCCCCCCCCACTGGCCCCCACTGAAGGCACGATTCCAACACCCTAGTTTTTTGTTTGTTTGTTTGTTGTCAGCCCTTTTGAAGTCTGCATCCGTTTAGCCTCCCACGCAGTCATTTTTAGGGGCGATTGTGTTACACTCCTCTCCACAAACGCCTACTTAACCGAGGCCAACATTCCTTTCCGCCACTAAGCCAATCAGATTTTACCAACTAAAATCTGGAAGGTTGACCTTGACCGCAAGATGCTCTCCGTGGTATGAAACCAAAACAATAGCTGTTATTGGAGTTGTCAGCGGTTTGACATACAAACGAGGCGAAAGGGTCATTCTGCATTGTGTTGATAGATGTGTTGACCCTTTCGCCTCGTTCGCATAACTTCTTAACAAAAGAATATATTATCGCTGGCTCAACTGCAATAACAGCTATTGATCAGAGCTGGCTAATAGCACCGCGTTCTTTCAAGTTTAGGATGTTTTGCTCAAAATTCATTTAGATATATAAAAGCAATTTCCTAATTTGCTGGCTACGGTAAATCGCTTGTTTATCAAACTTGACTTTTGTTGTTTGACAGTCTCGACGTTTTGTTGGCTTTGTTGTGATATTGCCATTCGAGAAAATATATTAGGAGCGTGGTTCATTTATCGTTCAAAATGTGTTTGCACGAAGAAAAAAATATTTTCCGCAACCCTAAAATCGAAAGACCGTCAAACTATCGACGGGAAAAATACAATGCTAGCCTTTTAGAATTGTTCGGGGTCAAGTTTTACAGAGTGAAAAAAAAAATTCACCGTGCAGTGAATTATTGTTGTGGTCACCATTTCCAAGTTCTACGTGTTCGTCAACTTGATCAGTTCATTGCAGTTTTACCCTTCGATTCATCAACTTGGAAATACCATAGATCTCTTCTTTGAAGGAATTCGTATCCATAGTGGTGATATTTTTTTTGATGTTCTCACAGATTGCTGATTTGATCAGGTGAGGAAGTTAAACTGCACTTTTCCCAAAACTTCTAACCATTCCAGCAGATGACTGAATCAAAGCGTCGCACAAAAAAGCACTTCGATTCAAATCAATGATTTTTCTGGTGTTTTAGCCATCGTGTAGTACTAAAGTGGAATATTCAAGCCCGTATCTCAAAGACGGAATTCGCGGGTAATTTTATAACGATTATCAGACAATGCCTAAATGGTGATTGGTAGGTCGTCTGGTGAGTAAAACAATGGGAAAGGAATGTTGGTGTCAGTTAAGCACGGAAATATCAACTCCGCGATTAAACATCATGCAGAAATCAGCCACGACATACATCCAAGTTACGCCGAAATTCTTGAAACAGGTGTAAGCAGCAAGAACAAAAGACTGTTTCTGGAGTCTTTACATTCTTTCCGAGACAAAAACACTTTAAACGAAAGAGCGCCCTTCCCAAGGGTTTACGCATCGCTAGTTGCTCCCCAGGGGGGCAACGAACAATAACGTCAATGCAACTTATTAGAATTCTGCCAACCTTGCAAAATCCATCATTCTCTGAAGAAGACCGCAGAAGGCGATCAAAAATTTAGAGTATCCTTTTATATTTTTAGATCTGTTTAAATCATTTTTATATTTTAAGCTATGACCACAGATCGCTCCAGCAGTTTTAAAACCTACATGTGTATTTCTACATCTTTTTTTCTGATATACATCATAGCCATGCTATTTCACTTCGAGATGGTCTAGATAGAACCCTAGCCACTGGCCATTCAAGTAGGCAAAATGATGTACATTTTTAGCTATGATCCCTATCAGAGTATAAGGTGTAGAAACAGAGTTAATAGTCCATTATGGAATTACTATGGAAAAAATGCAAAGGAGTGAGGCTAACACATTTTTTCAGAGTGAGAAATAAGTTGGCACATACTGCTAATGTCATACAGTACATAGACCCAATGCAAATATGGCGGCCGTTAATTTTTGGCTCCCAGAAAAATCATTTGTCAACAAAATTAAATTACTTTAACTTAAAGATAAAGTCAAAGTAAATCAGTGTACGAAGTTTAAAGGCTATACTTCCATCTGATGGGAAGTTACAGGGGTATTTATATTGCCAAAAACATGAAAACGAGGCTAGGCAGGCCAGGGTGATTTTTTCCATACAAATCTCTTAAATTTTAATGAGTCATAACTTTGCAGCCATTTAACCCAAAACACTGAAACTTCTCAAAATAGCATCTAGTATTTCATATATATATTTGAGTGCCACCCTCAGCGTTTTAAGAAAATTGACCAAACAACAGAAATGAATGACAACCATTTTTGCATAAGGTCTATGTATCTATTCTTTATACTCTGATAAAGAATACCCGTAACTTTTTCTGTGAGAAAGATACCCACAAGAATCCCAGCAATATTTATAAAATGAAAGCAGATGTCCAATTCCCTTCATGAGGCACACATGCAGGGAATGATGCTACAATGTAGTTGTATTCAGCAAAACAAGTTGTGACTTGGCAATTGCAACTATGTACAGTCAACTCTTGTTATAGTGAACACATGTGGGATGATGTTTAGTGTCTGTAATAGCAAGAGTCCGTAATTCCTGGTAACTAGGATAATTAAGCTTTCTCACATTCAATACTAATTGAAAATCTTTGTTAGAGCGGTTTTCACTTGAGTGTCGAAAGTAAATTGCGTTTGCTTTGGTTTTGCATTTTTACGCTTTGTGATTGGCTTAAAAATCTCGCACCACTTTCTCAGCCAATCAGGAGTAAAACCAAAACCAATCGTGACTCGCTCACGCACGTTTTCCCGCGCTTCGTGCCGGCTACATGTATTTGCTTCGAGTTTTGATTGGTTCACTGGATTGTCTGTGTCCTTTGTGATTGGCCAGAGTAATTACTTTGGTTTTGGTTTTACGACACTCAATTGAAAACTGCTCTAATCAGTGGAAATTGTAGCAAATCAATGAAGTCACAAGTCACATCCAATTCTCTGTTTTCATCATTTTCACTAAAATGTTAATTTTATCCATTATCACAATTACACGATGAGAGCAGTTTTCCATTGAGTGTTGAAAGTGTAATCTGCGCTTTCTCGATAACTTTTAATTCTTGATAACTCACATTTTCCCATGCCTGCAGCTCGGGTTGTGTTTTGCTCTTAGTTGTTATTGGTTTGTTGTTGTTTCCTTTAGCTGTGATTGGTTCTTGTTCAATGTAATTGTTTTGGTTCTGGTTTTGCGAACTCAAATGAAAACAGCTGTATCCATTGACTACATGTACCATAGCAAAACCAACTGGGGGTAACCTCAGTATCCCTTTCGGGGGGAGTAGTACTGCCCCTGCCTACTTTCAAACTTTCGTTCAACATGTTCAAACATTTGAAAAACCATTTGGATCAATCCAGCATGTTGCACTTGTTTGGCGACAACAAATCATGGCAAGGTTCAGCAATATTGACGTTGGATCAGTATGTTGGGGTTATTTGATGAGGGTTTTATAATGCTGTCTGGGTTTAAATCATTCATCTGACATCTGTTTTTTTATCTATTTATTTATTTTAACTATTTACTACACCAAATGCAAGAAAAACTGTAAAAAAACATAGACAGCATTTCAAAAAGGCGAGGAAGCCTTAAAATAAGCCTTAAAGCTTGCAACATTTAGGCTGGCTTTCTTCGTACAAAATATTTGCTTTTTGTTGGAAAAGTACAGTAAAAACCTGCATATAAGGACCTAGATTTTTCCAATTTTGCCTAAAAAGGTTCATGTAGAAATGGTATTTAGTGGGATTTTAGGCTACTTAGGTTCTTAAATAGCTTCTTAATTTGATAGGGGCACTAGTGGTCGGCCCAGATAACTACCACAAGGCATATGTGATATTGAATATATTGCCATATGAGATTATTATCTAGACAACAGGTTTGATGATAACCATACAGTTCATTTACATGTATCTTTCCAAAGTACCAGCATGCATGTCTAGACTAATTTTTTTTTCTGTATTTTCATCTGTCCATCCGTTTTTGTAAAATAACGACTTATTGAAAATTTTAGGCTAAATAGGTTCTTATGAAAATTTTAGCCTTACAGGTTCTTATATGCGGGTTTTAATAATAAGTGTTCCATGTACACTCACGGTCTGTTTTGGGAGTTTCAAATTTTTAGGTTAGGTTATGCCATTGCTTTTGTTCTGCAACATATCATGTGCCTTGAAAAGTCCTTTGTTAGCAGCCTCGTTCCCAGGGTCTCTTCTTGTGCTCGCTCTGGTGGGCGGAGAGATAGAGACCCTGGGAATGAGGTTGCTCTGTTGGCCCAGTCCAAGTGTATGTTCCATGTACTGTCCAGTGACTCCTCCTTCTGATTTCAATCAAATTCAAGATGTCTGTTTGTATTAGCAAGTGGTTGGTGTTTCTTAATGAGAAATTTTTCTATTGCAGCCAACTTGGTACATACAGGTATTGTCAATCTGTCCGACATCTCGTCATCCAGTAAGTCATACCAAGATGACATGGAATTTGGCAACAAAATGGCTGTGTTGAGTGGCGACTTTCTTCTAGCAAATGCTTGTACCGGATTAGCAGAACTTAAAGACACTGAAGTAGTGCAAATGATTTCGCAGGTAATCGGACATTTGATGGAAGGAGAATTTCTGAAGATCACATTCAATGCCGACAATTTGAACTTGGAGTTTTGGAAAGATTTAGTGTTCAAGTGTAAGGGAAGCTTAATGGCAAACAGTTGTAAAGCAGCATTGAAGATTGTTGCACATTCAAAAGAGGTGAGGATCTTTCTCTTGTTTGTAATGATGGCATGCCATTTTATCGTCAAAACAACATTCAGGTAATAAGTAATGATGGAAGGAAGACATTGATTACATGTTTGTTATGTATGGGTTAATTTTTTATATAGATAACAAACAGATGTTCAAAGACGGATTCCACTGAAAGTTTGAGCGATACCAAAAATCTGCTCGCAGCACAGCAACATTTTGTATACTATTTAAAAGATCTTACTGAGATTTTTTGTCTTAGTGACCCTGTAATTAAATTCTAAAGCATGCTCGAGAAAATTAAAGTCAAAACTCGTAAAAATGTTCAAAACGCGTGCCATTTTGTTTTGAACTGGCGTGAAACGTCCGTTTTAACTGAAATATAGATAATTTCAAATCCATTTTTCTCTTGCGGGGTCAGCTTGCTAACGTTTTGGCAGATTTTTGTTAACTGTACTTAAACTGTTACCATACTATGAGGTCTCTTTGGTAACTTTATTTTTGCCTGTACTGCTCGAATGTTGGGAAGAAACCATCTACACAGTCTCCAAAACCTTCTTGAGATGGTATCTGTACTTTTCTTATGATGCTCTGGAGGATTCTAAACTGACACTTTTGAAAAAGATCTGAAGATTTTTTTGAGACCGCTTTTTGACATCAGACATTTGTTTGGGTTAGAATGAACTTGGCTGCAACCCAAATGCCTCTTTTGCATAGCTTTATCTCAGTTGCTTCATTTTCATATCTTAGCACATTGGTATTGTCATGAATCTGTAAGCAAACGCCTCGTTTACATGTCTCTAACTCAATGCCATGTTAGCTTTTCTTTATGCAAGGGAACGACTGTGACCTTAACTGTAAGATGCGTTTCTGTGCCTCCTTAACAAACCTTACGAAGGGTGTTTGACCCAGTTTCAATATCGATTCTCTACTCATCTTGGTGTAAGTCAACAGTAAAACTAATATTTGTTATGATTGGTTACTTTCAGCTTCAGGAAAAGGCTTTTGAATTTGGCAAGAATATCGCCTATGCTCATCAGTTGAAGGAAGACCTTCAGTCTCTACATGAACAAAAATCTACCACCATTCTCCATAGTGCGCCCGTGATTCTCTCCAGCAGCCAAACTGAGGTGAAAAAACTGCTAAATGAAATCTTTTCAGAAGAAAACACAGAGAAACTGGATCAGCTATACCAGGAACTGTCAGGTATGGTTATCCAAGAAGAAACAGTGGCACAGATAAAAAAACTGAGTTCATTTTATGGAAAAACAGCTTTGGAAACACTGTGTGTCTTTCCAGAGTCTGACGCCAAGAAAGCCCTAGTAAACATTGCCAACTCGTGTACTTATCAAGGGTAGTGTAGTGGCACAATTGGAGTACACAAGTTGTTTTTTGTACTTTATCAGTGAAAAGAATTATAATGTTTTTAATGAGAATCTGATGTGAAGTGATTATTAGTTCGTATAGTGTGATCGTCCGGGTGAGAGTAGTTCTGAGAAGAACTGTTGTTGGTGACTGACGTTTCGACAACCTGAGCGGAAGTCATCTTCAGAGTCAAGTGAAAAGTTGTTGTCAGTCGATGATGTTATAAGTCTGGTCCGTTGAAGTTGATTGGTCAGTTAAGCCGTGATGTTATTGGCTGTAAGACTCGTGTAAAGTTTGTCATCAGTAATTGGTCAGTTTCGATCCGTCTATTGTTAGTCTAATTAAGTCGTTCTGTTCCGTCTATTGTTAGTCAAATTAAGTCGTTCTGTTGGCGGTTCGTTTGTCGCTTCTCTTTTCGTCGTGAATAAGTCGTTTGTAAGGTGCCGGTAGTTGTTGACATCTGTTGATAGGCTTCTGTTCTAAGTTTGTGTACCAGCTTTCCAGAGTCAGTCGTTGAAAATAGTTAGTACTGTAGGTTAAGCATTCAGCAGAGTCCCAGTCGATTTTGTGTTTAGTAAGTCGGTGGTGTTCAGAAATGTGATTGTTGACATCACCATTTCTCGTCGCTCGTTTGTGTTCAGTCAGTCTCGTGGTCAAGTTTCTACCGGTCTCTCCGATGTAGGAGGCCTGGCAGTCGGAGCATTTGATCTTATAAATCGCTCCCTGTCTGTTGTTAGGTTCGTCCCTGTCTTTAACGTTGGTCAGTAAATGTCGTAACGTTGTTATAGGTTTGTGAGCTACACGGATATTGTAGGGTTGTAGGATCCGCGCAATAGTCTCAGAAGTGCCCTTGATGTAGGGTAAAGTCGCTGTAGTAACAGATGTCAGATTTCTGTCAGTTTCAGTAGTTCTGTGAGTGTTGCGTCTAATAAAGTCAGTATTGTAGTTGTTCTTGTGGAAAACGCGGTCAAGGTATTTGTTTTCGTCAGATAAACTGTCTGGTGTGTCACAAACTAGTTGCGCTCGTCTCGTCAAAGTCTTGATAGTCGTAGCTTTGTGGGAAGTCGGGTTGTAGGATGTTTCGTCCAGTAATCTGTCGGTATGCGTCGGTTTTCTGTACACTGTAGTTCGTATTTTGTTGATGTCGCGGCTTACCAGACAGTCAAGAAAAGGAAGTTTTCCGTTTTCTTCGATCTCCCTGGTAAACTGAATGTCGGCGTTCTGTTCGTTTAGGTGTTTGTGAAAGTCGTCGATTTCGTCTTTGTGTACGGTGGTAAAAGTATCGTCAACGTAGCGTAACCAGAGCGGTATCGTTTGTCGGCAAGTTGCAAGGGCGCGTTCCTCGATGTTTTGCATCACAATTTCTGCGACAACAACGGAAACCGGCGACCCCATGGCTGTTCCGTGCAACTGCTTGTAGTGTTTTCCGTTGTACTGGAAGTAAGTCGATGTAAGGCAGAGGTTCAGTAAGTCCATAATGTCTTCAGTCGGTAGCGGTAATGTAACAGTAGATTGTTGAATAGCGGTCTCGGTGCACTGTAGAGCCAATTGAAGTGGAATACTGGTGAACAGTGATTTCACATCAAAAGACACAAGTTTGTAGTCGTCAGGTATCTGTACAGTCTTGATGGCGTCAATAAAGTTCTCAGTAGATTGTAGTTTACGTCTGGATTCGTCTGTAAGAGGTTGCAGTATAGTCGTCAGGTATTTAGACAGTTGGTACGTAGGGGACCCACAGAACGAGACTATGGGTCGCATCGGTATACCCGGCTTGTGCAGTTTCGGTAGTCCGTAAAGTTTCGGTGGTTGCGGTACTGAGCACCGCAGTCGGTAGTAACGTTGATTGTCAAAAGCGTCGGTCTTTTTAAGCGTAAGTAGTTTGTTGTTCAGTTTACGTTGTAGTGCAGGCGTCGGGTCACGTTTAAGTACTTCGTAGATTTGTTTGTCGTTAACAAGTGCGTCCATTTTGTCATAGTAATCAGTCTTGTCCATAACAACAGTAACGCGTCCTTTGTCGGCTGGTAGTATAACAATGTTGTCGTCGGTTTTCAGTCGTTTCAGTGCTTGTTGTTCGTCTTTAGTCAAGTTGCTGTTAGGTATGGAGGCTGACTGTATCGTGGAAGCAATTCTGCTTCTGATGTTATCCTTGGCTGGTTCCGATAAATCTCGCTGACGAGACATAACCGCCTCAACACTAGATACAATAGTCTCGGTCGGTATACGTTTAGGTGTCACTGAGTGTTTCAGTCCGTATGAGAGTACCTGCGTCTCAGTTTTGTCTAAGGGACGGGAAGAAATATTCCTGACCCAGTTTTCGTCAGATTTGTGTCGCTTTTTGTCTTTGTTGTGTTGAAGTCGTGTCAGTTTTTGTTTGTGTTCAGTGCGAACACGGTCTGTCGTTTTGTTGGCACGTCTGTCGGCAATAGTCGTAATAGTGTCAAGTAAGTTAGTCGGTATCAGTTGTTTAAGTTTGTCAAGTTGTTGTTGTAGTTTGTTGTTGTAGTATTTGAGTCTTCTGTGACAGTCGTTTATCCGCGCTTTGACCAGTCGTCTGCAGGTGGATTTGACGATCTGGATGGCCTCTTGTGTGTTCAACGGCGACTTAAGACGGGAGAGCCATAAATTTCAACCGCGGGCCCACATTAGCATAAATTCGAAAAATTTGAAAAAAATTCACAGCATAGCCCTAGGTAAACTATAACTATAAATATATATTTTACTTCGATTCGATGAATATTTTAGGCGTACGGAAGTGATCTTGATTTTGCATCTCTCGGAAGCGGTTTCAGGGGTCTGATACCGCACACTGCAAACACCTCAATTTCAAAATTAAAACGATCTCTTTCGAAACAACAAATACATCATCTAAAAGAATCGATAATTATACACATTTTGAATGGTTATTTTCTAAGTTTGAATCAATATTAAATATTTGGGAGATTTTTAATTCTTTACATCATTTTGAGACATTTCACGCAAGGCAAAATTGACAAAATTCAGCGCCTAAAATCATTGCCTGGTACATAAGCTAAGGTATAAAAACGTATACCACGTGAAAGAGCATTGTTTCTTCTTTGAAAATCCGTTTTCAAAACCACGGGCTACTAAAAAGACGATTTTTAACGGCCCGAAATGCAAGTAGTACTTTCGTGAAATTTGAGCTTCGCCGTAACGGCTTCGCGATGCTTGAAACTCACAAAGAATAACAAATAAACATATTTAAACAATACAGTTTTAATAATACTTGTCAACAGGTACCAGAACATACTCGCGAGACTATTTGGCGTGGTGTTGTATCATTTCTAAGAAATAAGAAACCATTTTAGCCGTTTTATTTGACCTCGAGTTCCAAAGTAACAGAAAGCAAACACAGGTCACGTAGCGTTTGTTAAGGTCAAAGCACCCTTTATCAGATCAAATTGTAATCAATGAATTTCATTTGTAACACAGATAACAAGAGCTACAATCAAATAATGTTCATACCTTATAATAAGTAGTCAAAGCACCCTGGAAACTTTAAAAAATCCAATCGAAGCCCATCGAAAACAACATCTATTCTTCGCTGGTTTGATTCAACTGTGCTTATCGTTAGCTTGCGTTACATAATGGATAGACCGCTGACAAGCTGTTATATTTTGCGGGCTTGATTCTACAGAAGGACGTTTATCCGTCCTTTACAGTCTATTAAATATTTTATTATTGTTGTTAGTGACCCCTTTTACCCTAAATGTTTGTTAAGTAAACTAAAGCGTGACCTTAACTCGGGTGACTTTCAACAGATGCCACTTAGGAACGAACCTTTATTTTCTTAGGGGGGGGGGGGGGGAGGGGTGGACATTAGCCAAATAAATTGCTGCAGAGTAAAACCGGCTGAAATAATCGTGCAAGAAAGCCAAAAAATTAATTTCGTTAAATGAAAATGAAACATGTGAAAAATAAACATCTAGCTCAGCAAAAATTACCCCTCCCGTCTCCCATCTTCTCAAAAAATAATGGTTTTTAGCTCACTTATCTAAATACATCTCCTGTTGTGTCATTTGGTTTTACTATCTTTCTGTAATATTCATTGTTATTGGCTATTCCTTTATTTGAAAATATATCCTTTACTCTACAACTTCAAGATGAACTAAATGGGTCAAGTTATTATTAAGCAATTTATCAATTAGTTTTTGCTATATTTATAGTAAATATTGAGTTAAGTATGAAAAACGTTTTTTCGACAAAAGTAGCCCTCTGCAGGTATTGTGTAACCTTAAAGCAGCTCTCCAATCAGTTGCAATAGTCAACATTTAAATCTTAAACCCTCGTGCAAGAACACGACCCAACAATATCTGAAATGAAACTAATGTAAGGCGCTTTTCGCTTTGATGATTGGGCCTCGATGTCCATGTTGTAGAAATCGCAGATTGACCGCAGTTGTGCAACACTGAGTTTGGTCAGCTTGTTACTAGTATACAAGGAACATATCATATTAAGTGTGTCATACACGATGGGATGAACCAGTTGGCACTGGTCTAGGATGGATGCACGAGCAGAGGTAAAGGCTTCTTCCTCTTGGGCCGCCAGAAGGTCGTTATCATCGGTTACATGAGCTGACTGAGATGTCGCGTGTTTCAATTTTGCAGCGGTACGCGAGAAGTATCCCTGAATCTGCTGCGCAGTTAGGAACTCGTCAACCTGAAAGAGCCGCTGACCATTTTCCTTCCTTGCGTATCGCATGTCCCGAGATACTTTTTCAGGGTCGGATTTGTGGCCAGTCTCCTACCCGATCTGGAACTTAGCATCCAGGTACTGGCGCTGATTGTCGTTAAAACGGCTGGCCTTTTTTGAAACTTTTAGAGCCCAGCCTTGCTCTAGGGGGGCCTCTGGGCACTCTTCATGATCAGTTGTCGTCGGGACAGCTAGTGTTGGCTGAAGGGAACAACCCTCTTAAATCTTTTTAGCGTACGCCAATACTGCCTGGTCAAAAAGGGTGTGCTTCTCAGAAACGAGTTTGCACTTTCCGAACAGCAAATGGCGCTCAAGGTTGTAGTACTTCTGATAGGTGCAGATGCACCCATTCACAGGACACGACAACAGCCCACTGCTTGCACCTTCCTCTTCTTCATCTCCGTCCTCGTCTTCTTCTTCATCCAAGTGTTCGATCATGGCTCGTTCGGCAGGTACGCGCCTTTCTTTAGAGCATGCCACAAAGTCTCCTTTAGACACCTCAGCCTTACACACATCTGGTAACCTTACAGGAACTGAATAATGGACCAGAAAAAAATATTAGAAAAAAGTAAAAGAATAACATAGTAATGTACAAATGAAACAAAATAGTAGGGAAGACTCTTCAAATTATTTGTTTATATATTTTATCTTATCTTATTTATTTTTTTATTTAATATTTTACTGGTAAGATGGGAGTTTCATCCAAATAAGAATAAGATGTTGAAAATAAAAAAAAGACAAGAAATCGGATTGCCCATCATTAAATAGTTTTTTCCGATTTACTTTTTCCCTTGACTTTTTCTTAACACAGTAGTGAAAATATCAGAATAGAGGTATATAACTAATATAAGATATGCATGTATGTTGTTGTTGTAACTATAACCTTGTAATTGAGACCATGGTATATTCTTTCCCTCTCCAATGTTGCATGCCTTCCATACTGTGACACAGTCCTCTTGGTAGAGGAAATTGTTTAAGCTGCTGATACCCTCCCAGCGGCCTGGAACCTCTTGCTGGGGCTTGTTGGTAGCATCGGTAACTAGGACGACCCGCACAGCACTCATGCCCCCGTGAGACAACATGGCTTCTTTGAAGTCGCGCGCCGTTACCACGTCGTGGCCCTGGTTGATGTATCATCGCACATAAGCCTTGATGGAAGCGGCTTTCCTGTCACAAGGCCCTTTACCTCCCTGAGGGTCACTGAAGTCGACTCTTTTTACATCAATCCCCGTCGCCTCTCCCATCAGACGGCATGCTGACAGCATGGCTGCACTGTGATAGCACCCAGCGTTATCTTGCCTTAGTGCTGCACTTGTAATTTCAGGATGCTTGAGCCATGACCGAACACTTGGATGAAGAAGAAGACGAGGACGGAGATGAAGAAGAGGAAGGTGCAAGCAGTGGGCTGTTGTCGTGTCCTGTGGATGGGTGCATCTGCACCTATCAAAAGTACTACAACCTTGAGCGCCATTTGCTGTTCGGAAAGTGCAAACTCGTTTCTGAGAAGCACACCCTTTTTGACCAGGCAGTATTGGCGTACGCTAAAAAGATTTAAGAGGG
Source organism: Oculina patagonica (assembly GCF_052425735.1). NCBI lineage: Eukaryota > Metazoa > Cnidaria > Anthozoa > Scleractinia > Oculinidae > Oculina > Oculina patagonica. The sequence goes on from NC_135763.1 coordinate 10,850,083, forward strand.
TTGTTCCCTTCAGCCAACACTAGCTGTCCCGACGACAACTGATCATGAAGAGTGCCCAGAGGCCCCCCTAGAGCAAGGCTGGGCTCTAAAAGTTTCAAAAAAGGCCAGCCGTTTTAACGACAATCAGCGCCAGTACCTGGATGCTAAGTTCCAGATCGGGTAGGAGACTGGCCACAAATCCGACCCTGAAAAAGTATCTCGGGACATGCGATACGCAAGGAAGGAAAATGGTCAGCGGCTCTTTCAGGTTGACGAGTTCCTAACTGCGCAGCAGATTCAGGGATACTTCTCGCGTACCGCTGCAAAATTGAAACACGCGACATCTCAGTCAGCTCATGTAACCGATGATAACGACCTTCTGGCGGCCCAAGAGGAAGAAGCCTTTACCTCTGCTCGTGCATCCATCCTAGACCAGTGCCAACTGGTTCATCCCATCGTGTATGACACACTTAATATGATATGTTCCTTGTATACTAGTAACAAGCTGACCAAACTCAGTGTTGCACAACTGCGGTCAATCTGCGATTTCTACAACATGGACATCGAGGCCCAATCATCAAAGCGAAAAGCGCCTTACATTAGTTTCATTTCAGATATTGTTGGGTCGTGTTCTTGCACGAGGGTTTAAGATTTAAATGTTGACTATTGCAACTGATTGGAGAGCTGCTTTAAGGTTACACAATACCTGCAGAGGGCTACTTTTGTCGAAAAAACGTTTTTCATACTTAACTCAATATTTACTATAAATATAGCAAAAACTAATTGATAAATTGCTTAATAATAACTTGACCCATTTAGTTCATCTTGAAGTTGTAGAGTAAAGGATATATTTTCAAATAAAGGAATAGCCAATAACAATGAATATTACAGAAAGATAGTAAAACCAAATGACACAACAGGAGATGTATTTAGATAAGTGAGCTAAAAACCATTATTTTTTGAGAAGATGGGAGACGGGAGGGGTAATTTTTGCTGAGCTAGATGTTTATTTTTCACATGTTTCATTTTCATTTAACGAAATTAATTTTTTGGCTTTCTTGCACGATTATTTCAGCCGGTTTTACTCTGCAGCAATTTATTTGGCTAATGTCCACCCCCTCCCCCCCCCCCCCTAAGAAAATAAAGGTTCGTTCCTAAGTGGCATCTGTTGAAAGTCACCCGAGTTAAGGTCACGCTTTAGTTTACTTAACAAACATTTAGGGTAAAAGGGGTCACTAACAACAATAATAAAATATTTAATAGACTGTAAAGGACGGATAAACGTCCTTCTGTAGAATCAAGCCCGCAAAATATAACAGCTTGTCAGCGGTCTATCCATTATGTAACGCAAGCTAACGATAAGCACAGTTGAATCAAACCAGCGAAGAATAGATGTTGTTTTCGATGGGCTTCGATTGGATTTTTTAAAGTTTCCAGGGTGCTTTGACTACTTATTATAAGGTATGAACATTATTTGATTGTAGCTCTTGTTATCTGTGTTACAAATGAAATTCATTGATTACAATTTGATCTGATAAAGGGTGCTTTGACCTTAACAAACGCTACGTGACCTGTGTTTGCTTTCTGTTACTTTGGAACTCGAGGTCAAATAAAACGGCTAAAATGGTTTCTTATTTCTTAGAAATGATACAACACCACGCCAAATAGTCTCGCGAGTATGTTCTGGTACCTGTTGACAAGTATTATTAAAACTGTATTGTTTAAATATGTTTATTTGTTATTCTTTGTGAGTTTCAGGCATCGCGAAGCCGTTACGGCGAAGCTCAAATTTCACGAAAGTACTACTTGCATTTCGGGCCGTTAAAAATCGTCTTTTTAGTAGCCCGTGGTTTTGAAAACGGATTTTCAAAGAAGAAACAATGCTCTTTCACGTGGTATACGTTTTTATACCTTAGCTTATGTACCAGGCAGTGATTTTAGGCGCTGAATTTTGTCAATTTTGCCTTGCGTGAAATGTCTCAAAATGATGTAAAGAATTAAGAATCTCCCAAATATTTAATATTGATTCAAACTTAGAAAATAACCATTCAAAATGTGTATAATTATCGATTCTTTTAGATGATGTATTTGTTGTTTCGAAAGAGATCGTTTTAATTTTGAAATTGAGGTGTTTGCAGTGTGCGGTATCAGACCCCTGAAACCGCTTCCGAGAGATGCAAAATCAAGATCACTTCCGTACGCCTAAAATATTCATCGAATCGAAGTAAAATATATATTTATAGTTATAGTTCACCTAGGGCTATGCTGTGAATTTTTTTCAAATTTTTCGAATTTATGCTAATGTGGGCCCGCGGTTGAAATTTATGGCTCTCCCGTCTTAAGTTTAAGTCCAGCCGGAACGAGACCAAGATCTTTGCAGCGGTGGTTGAACCAGAGTTGCTGGCGTATTCGTCTGACAGTACTTGCGTAACTGATGTAGTTGTTCGCAAGTCGTTCGCTCTGTCGTCCAAGTGAACGTAATAAAGTAAATGGTTTGAACCCAGGACCCACCATTTCAAACCTAAATGGTTTGAACCCAGGACGCCCTTGCAACTTGCCGACAAACGATACCGCTCTGGTTACGCTACGTTGACGATACTTTTACCACCGTACACAAAGACGAAATCGACGACTTTCACAAACACCTAAACGAACAGAACGCCGACATTCAGTTTACCAGGGAGATCGAAGAAAACGGAAAACTTCCTTTTCTTGACTGTCTGGTAAGCCGCGACATCAACAAAATACGAACTACAGTGTACAGAAAACCGACGCATACCGACAGATTACTGGACGAAACATCCTACAACCCGACTTCCCACAAAGCTACGACTATCAAGACTTTGACGAGACGAGCGCAACTAGTTTGTGACACACCAGACAGTTTATCTGACGAAAACAAATACCTTGACCGCGTTTTCCACAAGAACAACTACAATACTGACTTTATTAGACGCAACACTCACAGAACTACTGAAACTGACAGAAATCTGACATCTGTTACTACAGCGACTTTACCCTACATCAAGGGCACTTCTGAGACTATTGCGCGGATCCTACAACCCTACAATATCCGTGTAGCTCACAAACCTATAACAACGTTACGACATTTACTGACCAACGTTAAAGACAGGGACGAACCTAACAACAGACAGGGAGCGATTTATAAGATCAAATGCTCCGACTGCCAGGCCTCCTACATCGGAGAGACCGGTAGAAACTTGACCACGAGACTGACTGAACACAAACGAGCGACGAGAAATGGTGATGTCAACAATCACATTTCTGAACACCACCGACTTACTAAACACAAAATCGACTGGGACTCTGCTGAATGCTTAACCTACAGTACTAACTATTTTCAACGACTGACTCTGGAAAGCTGGTACACAAACTTAGAACAGAAGCCTATCAACAGATGTCAACAACTACCGGCACCTTACAAACGACTTATTCACGACGAAAAGAGAAGCGACAAACGAACCGCCAACAGAACGACTTAATTTGACTAACAATAGACGGAACAGAACGACTTAATTAGACTAACAATAGACGGATCGAAACTGACCAATTACTGATGACAAACTTTACACGAGTCTTACAGCCAATAACATCACGGCTTAACTGACCAATCAACTTCAACGGACCAGACTTATAACATCATCGACTGACAACAACTTTTCACTTGACTCTGAAGATGACTTCCGCTCAGGTTGTCGAAACGTCAGTCACCAACAACAGTTCTTCTCAGAACTACTCTCACCCGGACGATCACACTATACGAACTACTGATACTCCTGGGTTCAAACCATTTACTTTATGAAGTGATTATTGTAAAACTGCAGATTTTGATAATAATCCCTTCCGAAAATGGTAGGCCCCTTGAAATCTCACACACGAAAAACTGCTCCACTAGCATGATTAACATTGCTTTTATTTAAACCACTCTACAACACCATATATCATATATTTTTCCCATGCTTTTCCCCGACCAAAAGTAATCCCTAAGTAGTCCAAAACCATCTGCCGTTTTTTTTTTGTATTATCATTTTTATCCCACTGAATCATCTTGTGAAACGAATATGTAACCCAACCGTTGTCTGCATCACCTTGCTGAATGGCTCTGCAAGGAAAAAAAATAAATTTCGATTTACGGGGTATATTGGCCGTTCCGAGGTTGCGCAGGGAACTGGGGCGAGTTTGACCTTGAAACATGGTTCAAAATCCAAACAAACGTCTCTAATTGTGAGCCAGCGTCCCCCAAAACCATATAAACTCTTAAAATATTTTTATCAGTTTTGTGACAGCTGTAAAATCCTGCTTAAGACCCAGTTCTTGAAAGAAACTAACATGAAAATCACTATTTTTGCCCATTTTAAAGAGTATCGCAAAAATCATGAAAAATTTAAGAGTTTATATGGTTTTGGGGGACGCTGTCTCAAAATAAGAGACGTTTGTATGGATTTTTAACCATGTTTCAATTATGGAGGTATATCTAGGACAAAATTCAATACTCAGTAGTTGAAATAAAATAATCGAAATCAGGAATGCATCAATCCAAAGTTGAATGGCAACAATCCGATTCAGCAAATAGCCATAATGCAAAAAGGCAAAACGCAAGAAGGCAAAACCCTAAAAGGCATCATACAAACAGGCATCACGCTAATAGGCATAACGCAAACAGGCATCACGCAAGTAGGCAAAACTCAAAGAGGCATAACGCAAGTAGGCAAAACGCAAGGAGGCATAACGCAAACAGGCATTACGCAAACTGGCATCATGCAAGTAGGCATCACGCAAAGAGGCATCACGCAAGTAGGCAAAACGCAAACAGGCATCACGCAAGAAGGCATCACGCAAACAGGCATCACGCAAGAGGCAAAACGCAAACAGGCATCACGCAGAACAAAATTTTTTTTGGGGGGGGGGGTCGTTTTCTTGGGGAGCTTGGAAACGAAGCTTGATTTGGTAGCCGAGCCTTTTTTCACGATAGCGAAATTTTCGCAAAATATCCACTCAAACGTTTTGATAGAATCAGATATTTGTTTAGCATTGTCAAGCGATTCCAAAAATGTTTTTAGTTTTCTAGTTGACGAATTATCCGAACTTCTGCATACCATAAAACCGCTATGTTCGCGGCACTTGGAAAATTTAGCCCGCTTATTTTTCGATGAGCTATGAACACAAAACGGATCGAAATCCGCCAATCACAGCCCACTAGCTTGACCTTGTGAACTTGAGGGCTCAGTTGCATGAAATCAACACGGTTTTACAGCGATTCTTTTTGCTGTCGTCGGTAAACTTGCCAAGCGATTTTTAAAATTATTTTGGTTCCCAAGCAAACGAATGTTACGGGCTTGTGCATAACAAAATCGTTTCGTTCTTGCGGGAGTTCTTGCAAGTTAAAAACCGGAGTTTCTCGGAGTTGGCTTCATGCAAATGAGCCCTCAAGTTCACAAGGTCATGCTAGTGGGCTTTGATTGGCGGATTTCGATCCGTTTTGTGTTCATAGCTCATCGAAAAATAAGCGGGCTGAGACAAAAATTTTCCAAGTGCCGCGAACATAGCGGTTTTATGGTATGCAGAAGTTCGGATAATTCGTCAACTAGAAAACTAAAAACATTTTTGGAATCGCTTGACAATTATAAACAAATATCTGATTCTATCAAAACGTTTGAGTGGATATTTTGCGAAAATTTCGCTATTGTGAAAAAGGCTCGGCTACCAAATCAAGCCTCGTTTCCAAGCTCCCCAAGAAAACGATCCCCCCCCCCCAAACTTTTGCTTTGCGTGATGCCTGTTTGCGTTTTGCCTACTTGCGTGATGCCTGTTTGCGTGATGCCTTCTTGCGTGATGCCTGTTTGCGTTTTGCCTACTTGCGTGATGCCTTTTTGCGTGATGCCTACTTGCGTGATGCCAGTTTGCGTGATGCCTGTTTGCGTTATGCCTCCTTGCGTTTTGCCTACTTGCGTTATGCCTCTGCGTTTTGCCTACTTGCGTGATGCCTGTTTGCGTTATGCCTATTAGCGTGATGTCTGTTTGTATGATGCCTTTTAGGGTTTT
>NC_135763.1:10856624-10878213 GCF_052425735.1 Oculina patagonica
TTCTTTAATGTTCCCAACCCATGAAGTCAAAACAAGACAACAAGTTCAGTGGGAGAAAAGGGGTAAGGGATGAAGTGCTCGAGTTGCCAATCAGAATCATCAATAGGAATCATGCAGGGTACATGTATCACAGGTTAGTTGGTTGGCAACGAGAGACTGGAATCCTTTCCTTCCTTTCAGGAAGCCCTAGTTCCCAAGAACCTGGGGTCCTAATCTCTAGGACCCTTGGGAACAAACACAACCACATGCCCTGGTTCCCAAGAACCTGGGGTCCTAATCTCTAGGACCCTTGGGAACAATCACAACAACCAACAACAGCAACACTGGGGGTCCCCACTATAAGGGGAAAGCTGACCCTGTGAGGCTATGGGGCAAAAGGGCGAATGGTACAGAGCACTTCATCCCTCCCGTGGTTTTTTAACTATAAGGAAAGACAATGCTTAATTAAGATGGTCTAAAGCTATTGAAGAAGTTCAGAAGAGACAGTAATCGAATAACAGAATGGTCGAGTTAGTGTATGCCAGCTCGACACTAAAGCTAGCGGTTACATGTATATCAATATCTCAAAAGCAGACACATTGTTCAAGTCCAACAGCTCTAAGCCTGAGCTAGCATACAAAATGGTAACAATATAAAAAACAATTCTGTAAGCAGGCATGCTGCTTAAGTCCATCAGCTCTAAACGTAAGTTAGCATACAAAATGGAAATAATAATAATTATAACAATGTCTATAAATACGGGCTTGCTTCTTTAGTCCATCAGCTATGGCTTACGTTTGTAAATAATAATAATAATAAAATAAACACCCTCAACATAGCCGGATATGTGCGTAGAACTACAACATTGCCTACATTTTTACAAATACTAAGCTAAAAGAGAACCAAAGAGGGTTGGGTGGGTGGGGATTATTGTGAAAACTCTTCTAGGGAGCTCAGAGAATTTGAAGTAAAACTACTCAAGTCTAGATAAAACCGCATGGCCTTGATTGACATAATAGAAAAGGGGGCGATGTGATTGGCCAGCCCGAATAGCGCATCACACTCTAGAAGTGAATTTGACCTTGAATGTAACGCAAGAGTGATAGTCTTGCAGCATATTACGTGACAGATCTGCATATTTGAATAGAGTGATCTTATGACTTCTCTGAACTCCTTTCATGGTTGTCACATTAACTTTAATTTATATTACATGTAAATTGGCATTTATATTACATATAAATTTGCTTTAATGTTCCCAACCCATGAAGTCAAAACAAGACAACAAGTTCAGTGAGAGAAAAGGGGTAAGGGATGAAGTGCTCGAGTTGCCAATCAGAATCATCAATAGGAATCATGCAGGGTACATGTATCACAGGTTAGTTGGTTGGCAACGAGAGACTGGAATCCTTTCCTTCCTTTCAGGAAGCCCTAGTTCCCAAGAACCTGGGGTCCTAATCTCTAGGACCCTTGGGAACAAACACAACCACATGCCCTGGTTCCCAAGAACCTGGGGTCCTAATCTCTAGGACCCTTGGGAACGTTCCCAAGAACCTGGGGTCCTAATCTCTAGGACCCTTGGGAACAATCACAACAACCAACAACAGCAACACTGGGGGTCCCCACTATAAGGGGAAAGCTGACCCTGTGAGGCTATGGGGCAAAAGGGCGAATGGTACAGAGCACTTCATCCCCACAAATACACGAAGTGTATTCCCCATAGACGAACACCACACAAATATAAAATAGGTTTAAGTTAACATGTAAATAAGTAGTAGTAGCCCTTCGCTCGACTCCTTCTTAGGAGTATAGACCATCAACAGTCTCTCGTCATAGCATCCTGTCCCGTGCATCCCTCTCTAGCTGGTACCAACTCTGAGATTCATTTTAAGTGATTTTGAATCGCCTTATAATGTGCTGCTAGACAGGATAAACTGTCCCAACTTCATGATCAACGCATCTGTAAATTCCTTACTATCTTGTACAAAAGTCTATTTTTCAATGACTATCCAGCCTATATGAGAAACATGTTCTCGTTCCGTTCTACTTCATACAACCTGCGTGGAAACTATATACTGGAAATGCCCAAACCTAAAACTACAACTTTTGGTCTCCACTCCTTTACTTATCTGGCAACAAAAGAATGGAATTCTCTACCTAATTTAATAAGGCTATGTAACTTATCTGACATTAAAAGATACATCTGCAAAGCCAAATCATGAAGCATGTAAATGACAATTTTATAATTAGTTAATATAAGTCAATTTTAAATATGTAAATAGTAATTTTTATTTATTTTTTTTTTGTTCTCTATTTTTCGTTCTCGAAAATATTAGCTGCCAAGCTACTCAAAATTCGAGTTTAAATAAAGTTTTATTAATATTATTATTATTGCCCATGGACTTGATCTCTGCTTTTAGCAAACGTCTCCAGGTGTTCATGGTCGACCTCTCTTTTAACTCCCTTGAGGATTTCAGGACAAAGCTTGCCTTGTGATGGAACAGGAAGGCATCCGTAAGGTGTGACCTAGCCATTTCATACACGTAAAGGAGTATGTAAACAAATCTCTAAGTCAGTTGGTGTCATATTTAGGTCAAGATATTATTTATCATCTAATACTAAGCTTGCTCTGTACTACACCTTAATTTACCCTTATATCACTTACTGTAATTCAGCCTGGTCTTCTACATATGTAACTAATTTAAATAGAATTTTTAATTTACAAAAACGTGCTGTGCGAGCTATTACCAACTCAGACTATCGAGAACATTCTGCCCCCTTAGTTGCTAAACTGGGCATCTTAGATATCTTCCAAGTTAATGCATTGCAAATAGCTAAATTTATGTTTTACTATCATAACCAATTATTGCCCCCGTAGTCAAATACACAGTTATGATACAAGAATAGCCAAGTGTTATCGACCACATCACTGTCGTACAAATCTAAAGCAGTTTACAATACTTTTCCAGGGTCCTAAAATTTGGAATACTCTACCAGAATCGATCACTGGTTCGGGTAGCTTTTCTTCTTTTAAGAAAACAAAAATGATTAAATTTCTAATAAAATGAGTCTGAAATTGACCTACATGTAGCTGCACACTCACAGCGAAATTACAAACTTATTGCTAACCCGAGGTGGCCTCCCCCATAAGCCTTGTGGTTTCTTGGAGGTCTCCTCGCCCTATCTTTTAAGTTATTTTAATTTGTATTTGTAATTCTGAAGTGGCAAATAAAATGATGATGATGATGATGATGATGATAGATATATAAATACAAGACTGTTAATGCTAAAATGCCAATTCATGGTTTCCCTTTGAATGATACAGCACGAATTCAATGAGTGCTGGGAAAAACGGAAAGAAAGACCTTATACAGAGCAAAAGTTTGTTATTCACCACTGAAATTATACATTGCTGACCTGAGAAACATGGCAGGAAGGCAGAACTCGCACAAGAATCAATCAGGGAAGAAGGTGCGAAAAATAAGGCGTCTTTGAACAATTTAGACACTTGCGACACAAACATGCATTCATTGTAGATAGAGTAGCTCCTGTTAGATTTATCCTTGTGCCACTAAATTTGGCAGGCTTGAAATGGTTAGAATTTCGAGTATGTCGTGAGTTGTTTGATGCTTCTTGCATGAACAAGGTAATGTATTCACTACAAAGCAAAATTTTATGTTTTGATCCTAGAATCCTCACTTTTATATTTCCTGTGACATACTCCCGTAAAAAGTCCTGTTATTGTATTTTATGTCAGGGGCGTTCCTAGGCAATTTATAGTGCTTGTAAAGGCAGGTACGCCCCTGTATGTCTTGGATCAAATTCTTGCTACAATTGTTCAATTTCCCCTTGAGTTATAACCTATTTTTTGTTAAAATGGCAGTCACAATGGGCACCTTTAAAATACCTCAAATTCCTTGCATTAAATGTAAAAACTCTTTACATTTTCAGAATCTTCATAAAGTATTCTATAAGCTGAGAACTTTCGTTGCTTTGAGTTGTTATTTGTCCTATTTTGACTTTAGTGACAAGGGACGAGAATTCACCACACTAGCCTCCAGCAAAGCTAAGTTTATGTCACTCTTCCTCAACTTTGAGCAGCCAAATTATAAAGGGTCTCGTCTACTCAGGTATTAAGACATGACTTCGAACGCTGCAGAAGATAACAATAGCAAATTCCACCGGTATCTTGTAATTTCCAGCCCTTTAGGCTTTACGACGGCTGATGGAAACGGCAGCCTGCAAATTGCTCTAAGTTTCGTTTGTTTTCATATTAAAATCTCATTTCACGCCGGTCGAATATAACTCTACTAACTATGATATAACGCAAAATAGAATCAGCTTATTGCGGGCCCAAGAGAGGCCCGCAACCCTAATCTTGACAGTGACCAGCGGATAGCGTTTTACGCGTGCGCGCCACGTTAATAAATAGCGAACAGAAAACAGAAGTTGAAAATTTTGTTCTTCCACTAAGAACGATCGGAATGCGAAAAATGTGTCAATCACGACAGTTTGTCGTAACACCGGAAGAGAAAATCTGTTCTCCAAGAACGATTGTCACATAAGATCTAGGCTTCTGTCACATGGAAGATTGCAAACATTACAATTTGCAGACTTGTTTTACGGGTGTTGCTTTTGCTCTGATTGTATCACGCATAAACCACGGCAAAGCGAATGATTCCAACAACGGTTATTCTCGAGAAATTCGTTATAACACTGACAATATAGCGAGTTTATCGACCGAGGAAAATCACATCTCAATTCACACCGCGTGCTGGACTACAGTTCACTAAACTGTCAATCCGACAAAAAACAACTCTGACTGGTTCGCGGTCGGTTAGCGGCAATTAAGCGTGATTTATCATTAATCGCGCCACGTTAATAAAAGGCGAGCACAACATAGCGAGTTTACCGACTGAGAAAAATCACATCTCAATTCACACTGCGTGCTCGATTACACTTCCCAAAACTGATAAAAATATGCATTCCTTGCGTGACGCGTTACTCGGGATAATTGTCTTTTGTCCATTTAAGGTGGCCCGCGGGTATTTATGAGGCTGACAGTTCCCTCTTTCAAGCGCGTTTTAAAACAACAAAACGTGAAGCGATTGCTTAGATTTTTGAGAATCTGAAAAAAGTAATGTTTAAATTATATAAAATGATAAATTTTATGGCGATCAAACGCGATTTGTTAAAGTTATAAGCGATTTTTGGAAGCCTTCGTTTTTAATAAAATGCGATTTTTAGGCGAGGACGTAGTCTCGAGCCTAATGTTATCATGTTAGTATAAAGCGATTTTGGATTCTTCGTGTTAAGATGGGCGATGTGATGATTCGAACCGAAGAGGACTGGTAACTAGATCATGGTTTGAGATTTGTGGCGTCCGCCATCTTGATTGTTCGGTCGAGCGTGTGAGAATTTTTCGAAGCCAGAAGCCTTGACTCGATTAGTAGCTGATATTTTTTTCGCTCACTTTAATACAAACTTTTTGTGATATCAAAGTACACAAAAACCTTATCGACACACCTTATAAGTCGAGGGACTAAACTATTTACAAGTGATTTGAACTACTGCCTGGCGACATTGTAACCTGAGCTTTAACTGAAGACGAGAAGTGCAGAAGACGTACTGCGACAACTGCAGCTGAGGTGAGCTATCTAAAGTTTATATTTGCTTTTACTTTATTGAATACCGTAGTGTATGAATAACATAATTGTCAAAGTATTTACGGAATCGAAATAACGATTTTAAAAGTGAAATATCTGCCAGATGTTGTTATATTTAATTTGCTAAAATTTATATTTATTTTCATGGTGAACCTGGAAACTAGCTTTTAGCTAAGTGTTCTAACCATGTAAAATAAAGTTATCTATCTATCTAAAGCTCATTCGCGATCCCTTCTGGCAACAGAACGTTTTCACGCTTTCTACTAGGTCAGATTTCAACATTGATTTTAATAGTGGTGTACAAAGCAGCAGTAAATCTATATAAACAAATGATTGTAAAATATGGATACAAACAAACTTATTTCAGGCTTTACCACTGATAACAGAACTACAATTGATCATATATTTATACAAATCTAAATAAATCAAGAGTCCAAACTGGTGTTCTAGAGACACACCTCAGTGACCTTAAAGCTGTGTGGTTATCAACCAAAAAAGAGTATATACATTTATTTTTGTAGGCTATGATTTCTAGTAAATGATTTAAGAAAGATATAATGTACATGTAGAAAGATGTGTTTCAGAAAAAAAAGGAATTTAAGTAAATTAAGTAACTACTTATGTTGCATTAAATTGTTGAAGTTAATCAGTCTTGGTGTCTAAACAAATATGTGTTAAACAGTTATTATTTTTTTTAACTATTGATTCTTTCTTTCATTATGTTTACAGAACAGAACTAAAAACAGCAACAACAGAAAACATCCAAGATACAGTTTTCAAAGAATCCACTGATTGCTGTGCTTTGTCCTAATTGCTTCAATATGTTTAATCTGCACTTTGTCAAGAAGCACCATGAATGTGCAGTGTGAATGTAGCTATTGCATTGGAACTGGTTATTGGCCTCTATTCTGCCTCTATGCAATATGTACATAATAAAAAGCCCAATCCTCACTATGAATGGCAGATATATTTTTAGCAAAACACAGCGAAAACCATGTAGCAATAACACCAAAGTTAAAAAATCTCGATGATTTGGTAAGTGCAGAATGCAATATGGAACAATTGAAAGTATGATGTTTTATATATGTTCGTGTTTATTTGCTTTATTTTACTTTCGGAAAAACTGTTCACAGGCTACTTGTATTCTTTCCCAGGTGTTCCTTACGCTAATCTTTGCAAACGTAACACGACACTTTTGTTCGTTTGCAACAAAATACTTTTGTCTTCCTTGAAAATGCGATAACATGAAACTTTTGTTTTTTGTTTGTTTTACGGCGGCATCGATGACATTTGTTTAATTTAATTAAGTTACGGTTTAGACTGCACGAAAGACGATTCTCATAAACTAAAGAAACAAATCTAATCAAAAAACATATTTTTCGACAGGTTTTTTAAAACGCAGTACAGCTAGGATATTTGTTTCCTGATTATCAGGTGTTCACGCCGAAAATCCCGGTGCAAGTTTTTGCATACCTAATTACGAAAGCGCTGTGAAAGTCTCAAAATCTAATTTAATTAATTTCCGGTTTTTACTTGGCGCCAAGAAGTCTGCAGGAAGCCTACCGCAAACACGCAATACAAGCGATGTTCATGATAGTTCCAGAAAACAACGTAGACTAATCTGCGCATGCGTTTGGTGTAAATTACGTTGAGTAGTACCACAAGGAGAGCAAAGGGTTTTCTGAAACAAATATATACGTTTGAGATCTTCATATTAAAGTAACGTAGATGTGCTCCAGGTTTTACCTAGGGGTACGGTCAGGTGCTCCCCACCCCCACCCCCTCCACAAGGAATAATTAATTAATTGATATTAATTAATTAATTGGTGATTAAAAGTTTACACATTAGCGCGTTAGGGGTTTATCACACGACTGCCCACCAAACCATCACAAAAGTGCATTCTGCACTAAAAACGGTGTAAAACAACTCTGGATTTACTACTGAAAGACCCTCAATACAAATTCATCACTGGCAAACCACCGTATCAACTCTACTTCTTAGTCTCCACTTGTACTGCATCAAAATTTTGGACTTGCTTGCATCACAGATTGTACAGATAGTGCAAACAACTATCAGCCCCATTTAAATTTAACAAGAGTCAATCAAGACATTATATCAACTTTTCTTCCTGGAAACTTGTACTTCCTTGCACTGTGTTTTACCTGTAAATGAGATTAAGTGTTTGGACCTACTGGACAAAGGGTACGTTACAGATTGTACAGTCAGTGCAACTGTCAGCTATATTTAAACAAGAGGCAATCTAGATACATTATTGCAAGACAATATTTTTATGCCAAACTCGTGGAAGTTTCCTTGATGTCTAGTACAGTTACAAAATATGTTGCATTCCATTGTCAAAAATCGTGATAGAAGACATCATATTAGAATTGTTCAAATTAAATTGCCAATTTTGTGATCAAAGCAGCTTATTATTTTCCTTTTATTAATTAACGTTGGTTACAAACTCACCATACCTTGGAATGCACAACTTAAAACACCACTGGAAAACAACGTGCTGTATTTTAAAATTTTATTTACCTGACAAACCCATTTTCCCTCCTTTATTATAGCAAATGACTCAGTGTCTCAACTTTCGACTTAGAGCGAGGAGCCCAGAAAGGTGACCACTTTTAATGTATTCATATTCTTTCTTGCAGGTTTTATCCAATCAGAAGCTCGTCACAGCTTCTCATTGGAAAACGGCTGCATGAAAGAATGTGAATTAATTAAAAGTGGTCACAAATGTGGGCTCCTTGCTGTAAATCACACTTTAATCAACGATATCAATTTCGGCGTTCAATTACTTGGATATCTTTTGGACTCACAATTTTACTCAATAGACATTTTTGGCTTTGTCAGTGTAAATTGCCGTTTCAAACCACATGATGCTGCCCAGAGAACTTGTTTTTTTAAAAAACAAGTAAAACAAGTAGATTTGTTGCTGGAAAAGTAGCAACAAATGGGGATGCCGTAAAGATTTTTTATGCTTAATGATAAACCGTAGACTACATTGGTCGGAAGAGTTCCGTTATAGTATTTTTATGATAAGGGCAACAGCGGAAGACGTTAGCCGCCAAAGTGTTCCCGTCACTGATATAGTTCAGGATAAAGATATTTAAAACTGAGAACATTGAAGGACCGTAAACATGAACGTCATCTCAATTAATTAACTCAAGGTGCCTTTACAACACACTAAATTAGAGTACTACGGTGTAGAACCTGATAAGCCTTCCTCTTATTGTCCCTCGCGAAAAGTGCGCATGTTTCCTTCTTGACACTCCTCGCTAGGAGCGAAAAAAATAAGATCGACAAAAGACTTAAACTCGGAGAAATTTCTTGGAATTGGTAGTCAACTATATTTGTATATGGCGACCGGTGAGCGAGTGGCAACCTCCTCCAATGGAAAACGAATCTTTTCTCGGGAAGCATTTTGTAAGTTTGTAATATTGGATATTATTATTCAAAGTTTTCGGCAGAAATTTTTTCCTTTCACGAAGGAAAATACCAAAAGAATTCGCTTTTGTTTATCATTTTGGCATAGTCAACGTATTTCCGCAAGTCGCTCTACCGATGTGAGGAAAGAGAGTCCAACTGTAACTGAATAATTTAGATGTTAGTTAGTTCGGGCGGTATATTCCCGGATTTATTTAAAGCAACTTAAGCGCTTTTGTTTACACGCAGCTGAACACGAAAATGGAAACAATCGATCAATCACCTTGCAAAACCAGTTATCCTCGAGCTCATGCATTTGACTAATTTCCTTGTCTTCCGCATCAAAACCTGTTTTCCTCTGTTTTCCTCAATTCCTCACAATTTAACCCAACCTTGCCAAAACCGGTTGCCCAACACCCAAGGGACCAATATTTGATGCTCTTATTGGTTATTTCGGTTGTTAATCCAATTATCCTCACTCCCAAGGGAAATACACACGCACCCTGAAAACAACTAGGATGCCCTTAGGCATGCCAAAAAAAAACTAAAACTATCTGAATACCAAGAGCATTTGTTCGAATTTGAAAGAAGTGATTCTCGAGAGTGATGCCACATAGTCTGAAAAGGGACAACAAACAAACAAAGCCCAAAAGGCCTATTCTCAGTTCCTTGTCTGGAATTTTTAACATACTGACTTGCTTAACTGGAACGTCCTCGCCTTAGTATGCATTGCATACCGGTTATTTTGAAAATGCCACGGTGAATTTTTCTGTAATTACCCCAAAACGCTGCCAAACAGTTGAAGTTTACTCACAACAACTTACAGGAAAATCCACTCCGTAAATTTCCTGAACGAGCGACATCTTTATTTTGCCTTAAAAACTGTTGTTTTATGCGTCTGACTTTACCGTCGCATAAATTTGATACTTATACTAATCCAGTACCAGCCAGTTTTGAGTCTAATGTCACCTTAATCTTGTGTGTAAAAGTTAAAAAGATCGTGTATATACATCAAATGTTAGCAGTCAATAAAGATGGATGGTTTTCAGCCGAATTTTTAAAAATATCAAACAAATGACGTTATTTAGAATTGCGGAAAATTTGTCGATTTGTTTTTCATTTTTTTAAAGCTGCAGCTAGAACAGGATATTGCAAAGATGTGTGCCGAGTTTCAGCGTGTTCCTATCATACGGTTTGAAGAATTTCGGTCGGAAAGTCAGGTACATTTACTTTCCAAGATTTGGTCGCTTTGTAAACCCCGCATTTCCAATGAAATTATACTGTTGTTTTCGAAGAGAGGCGTTGCTTTCAAATTCCGCACGATCTTCTGCCACTTGGAAATAACACAGCCTGAAATAGTTACTACTAAAATGACAAATACCGTTCCTGCACATGTATTCCCTGACGGTAGAAGATCGTGCGGAATTTGGAAGTAACACCTCAATTATCATCGATATTTACAATTCATATTTTGTCTCCATTTTTGCAATAGTCAAGCATGTCGCTAAGGAAAGCGTTTTTCGGTAATTCTTTGCTAAACAAAAGTTTTATAGCTACATGAAAATCATACAATTGGCAAACAAAAACTTGGTTTGCGTATTAGAGATGTTTCGCATAAGACCACTCCATATGCTAATCATCTACTATTAGTGGATTTAGTAGAATTACCCAGGAGACCAGTTTTGATTACAAAGGAACATGCACAAGCCTTTGTTTTCATTTTCTTTTCAATTAAAATGAAAGCGTTCTGTTTTGCGCTGAAATGCGACGGGCAAAAAAGAGAAGCAACAACAACAACAACTAACGGCTGGGTCGTAACACGCGGACTTTGAAAAAAATATTCTTGTGAACCGTGATTATGTAGGCGCTCTTCCGTATAGTCCATAAATCATTCTCCTTCATTTTTTTTATAAACCGCTTCGTGTTACCTTATTCAAAGTTATCTTTACTTCCAAATTCTTTGTCATATTCCCACTGGAATCACAGTAAGTTTTAGTGAAAAATTCTTTCAAAACATCTTGCGCTTTTTTAAATTCACTCAACTTTACTTTAGCGGGAACTCGGTTTAAATAGTGTCTGAAAAGCACAACGTGCATCTGCGCAATAGTTGTACAAAGACTGGCTGAAACCACCTTGGATGGCGCCATAAGTTTCCAACTAATAGATAGGTTTACAAGGTTCTGTTCACGTCCTTTAAACAACAGAAAACTAGTCTCCTGGGTATCTCTACCAAATCCACTAATAGTGGATCATTAGCATATGGAGTGGCCTTATGCGAAACATCTCTATTCAGCAATAAAAACCAAACCTAAATAAAAAAAATGTATACAACTTTAAACAACAAGAGCTTACAGAACACGTTTTTGCTCATAACGATCACTTAAACCGCTTTTTCAGCTGAACTTGTTACGCTATATACGGCGGATTTTGTCATGGTAACTGCACTCGACTCCTTTTTGTTCACCGGTGCTTTAGTAATAAGTCTTTAAGCCTGCCTTCGGTGCGCGCATTTCTAAAAAGAGTGTTCCAAATGATTGTTGAGTCATTAGTCCAACAAAGTCCAACGAGCAGTTGTTGTATACGTAGGATATGTTGGTGAAAAATTCGAAATGACGAGACCCTTGAATTTTGGTGAAAACTCTACACGCGCATTTTTTGAAGGACCATTCAACACAACGATCTATGCAGTTTTTGTCGCGACTACTGAGATCTCACCTACCTTGGGTATTTGCTGAATGATTTTTATCAATGTTTACTTCAGTTAAAGCAATTGATCGGCTGACCTGCAGAACATAAACGAACAGTCGCAGATTTAGTTGCAATGTTATACGTAGAGAGATCATGAAAAAATTTGAAAAAAGTGCTTAGTCTTGATCTCAACCTACCTGACTTTCTCTATGAAACAAACAGTCTGAACCAACTAAAATAAGGACGGTTATTTTAAAACCAAATTGACGACGTGGAATATGCTGAAACTGTTGTCGCATTTTTCTATTGGTTGTTGATGACACTTGACGTTTGTGATTGGTTGCCTTGAGATGATATCTTCTGCCCTTCTGTTTACTTAGGGATTCATATGACAATTTTTTTGCTCCTTTAGCAACGTAAAATTTATAGTAAAATTAAAGAATGTCACAGTTTGGTAAGATCCGAAAAATACTAAATAGCAGCCAGCAGTTTTTATGATCAAAATGTATAAAATAGGGTGTCATTCTATTTTTTTTGCTGTATTTTGCGAACCCGTTATTTCTATTTAATTTCATTTGCGTGTGTGTTTGCGTGTGTTTTTACGGTTGCGTGAAATTCTTTGGCAACGGCGATGATTTCACAAGCATGTAAAAAGGCAGGCGAAACTGAAGTAAGGCCATGCATATTCTGAATTATATGTGGTAAAATAAATGAATGCTTTGTTGTAAGATACGAAAAATACTAAAAAAGCAGCAACCAGTATTCATAATGAACATTTAAACTATACACAAAGGTCGTATTGGGTCTATTTCGAACCTGTTAAATTTATTTTATTTAGCGTGTGTTTGCGTGTGTTTTTACGGTTGCGTGAAATTCTTTGGCAACGGCGATGATTTCACAAGCATGTAAAAAGGCAGGCGAGACTGAAGTAAGGCCATGCATATTCTGAATTATATGTGGTAAAATAAATGAATTTTACTTTGTTGTAAGATACGAAAAATACTAAAAAAAGCAGCAACCAGTATTCATAATGAACATGTAAACTATACACAAAGGATGCCATTCCTTTTTTGTTGTATTGGGTCTATTTCGAACCTGTTAATTTTATTTTGTTTTGCGTGTACGATTTAAGGTTTTGATACGCTATCGTGTTTCACAAGCACGTTAAGGTGGCCCGCGGGTATTTATGAGGCTGACAGTTCCCTTTTTTAAGCGCGTTTTAAAACGGGAAACCGTGAAGCGATTGCTTAGAGTTTTTAGAATCTGAAAGAATAATGCTTAAATTATATAAATTGATAAATTTTATGGCGATCAAACTTGATTTGTTTAAGTTATGAGCGATTTTCGGAAGCCTTCGTTTTTAATAAAATGCGATTATTTTTAAAATGCCACGGTGAGTTTTTCTGCAATTACCTCAAAACGCTGCCAAACAGTTGAAGTTTACTCACAACAACTTACAGGAAAATCCACTCCGTAGATTTCCTGAACGAGCGACATCTTTATTTTGCCTTTAAAAACTGTTGTGTTATGCGTCTGTCTTGACCGTCGCATAATTTTGATACTTATAATAACCCAGTACCAGCCAGTGTTGAGGCTGATGTCACCTTAATCTTGCGTGTAAAAGTTAAAAAGATCGTGTATATACATAAAATGTTAGCAGTCAATAAAGATGGATGGTTTTCAGCCGAATTTTTGAAAATATCAAACAAATGACGTTATTTCAAATTGCGAAAAATTTGTCGATTTGTTTTGCATTTTTTTAAAGCTGCAACTAGAACAGGATATTGCAAAGGTTTGTGCGTATTTCGTTCATACGGTTTGAAGAAATTTGGTCGCAAAGTCAGATACATTTGCTTTCCAAGTTCTAATCGCTTTGTAAACCTCGCATTTCGAATGAAATTATTCTGTTGTTGTTCGAAGAGAGGTGTTACTTCCAAATTCCGCACGATCTTCTGCCGTCAGGGAATACATGTGGAGGAACGGTAATTGTCATTTTAGTAGTAACTATTTCAGGCTGTGTTATTTCCAAGTGACAGAAGATCATGCGGAATTTGAAAGTAACACCTCTCTTCGAAAACAACAGTATAACTTCATTCGAAATGCGGGGTTTACAAAGCGACCAGAACTTGGAAATCAAATGTACCTAACTTTGCAACCGAAATTCTTCAAACCGTATGAAAGAAACACGCTAAAAATTAGCAGAAACCTTTAAAATATCCTGTTCTAGTTGCAGCTTTAAAAAAATGCAAAACAAATCGACAAATTTTTCGCAATGTGAAATAACGTCATTTGTTTGATATTTTTAAAAATTCGGCTGAAACCATCCATCTTTATTGACTGTTAACATTTGATGTATATACACGATCGTTCTAACTTTTACACACAAGATTAAGGTGACATCAGCCTCAAAACTGGCTGGTACTGGGTTAGTATAAGTATCAAAATTATGCGACGGTCAAGACAGACGCATAACACAACAGTTTTTAAAGGCAAAATAAAGATGTCGCTTGTTCAGGAAATCTACGGAGTGGATTTTCCTGTAAGTTGTTGTGAGTAAACTTCAACTGTTTGGCAGCTTTTTGGGGTAATTATAGAAAAATTCACCGTGGCATTTAAAAAATAATCGCATTTTATTATAAACGAAAGCTTCCGAAAATCGCTCATAACTTAAACAAATCGCGTTTGATCGCTATAAAGCTTATCATTTTATACAATTTAAGGATTTTTCTTTCAGGTTCTCAAAAATCTGAGCAATCGCTTCACGTTTTCCCGTTTTAAAACGCGCTTAAAAAAGGGAACTGTCAGCCTCATAACCCGCGCGCGGGCCACCTTAATCATTTATTTATCGACACTGCCATCTAAAATTACGCACTCTCGTACCAGTACCTTTTCTAACTGCGTCAAGGCCCGCACTTTCTAACCTATGGTTACCACTAGTAAATAGTTATACTTAGCTTTTAGCAAGCTCCTGGATTCCACTTGGCCAAGATGCACCCTAGGGAAATCCGGATTGCTTGTCAAATTTTTTACTGACCACTTTCGGCGGGAGAGAAGGCGCTGGACGAGGCTTGAAAGACATTCACGACGGCCATGACCCTTGTTGGTTGTTCTCCGGCTTGACAAGAGAATAGTATTTTCTAGTTGAAGAAATCGTCTTGTTCTTTATAAGTCGTTCATTCACATTACATAATCTCGGGCAAACGAAGGCATGTTGTCTCCACCATACAAATGATGTTTTCGTGAGGTTCATGCTGTTTGCTGTACTGTCGGTTTTAGCCGCGGTTTGGAGACCACAGGACCTTGAAGCCGAGTCGGTAGAGTGGCCATATTCCGGTAGAGGCAATCCGTTCTGTGAATGCATATCAAGTTCCTCAGTTGCTGGACCGAATACCTGTTCAGTAGTGCGAGGCCTTCGACAGATCGTCCGCATATTTATCTTCGAACGACAGAATAAAATGTGTAAAACCGGAACGTAGTTCGCGTGCAGATACCAGGATAACTCATAAAGTACTGATGGAGCGATGTTGAAGCAAAAAACAATCGAAGGATATCACAGCAATAATAATTATTGTGAAAACTCTTCTAGAGAGCTCAGAGAATTTGAAGTAAAACTACTCAAGTCTAGATAAAACCGCATGGCCTTGATTGACATAATAGAAAAGGGGGCGATGTGATTGGCCAGCCCGAATAGCGCATCACACTCTAGAAGTGAATTTGACCTTGAATGTAACGCAAGAGTGATAGTCTTGCAGTCTTTCATGGTTGTCACATTAACTTTAATTTATATGTGCTGACTAGGAAGCTAGGAGGTACTTTGTTTGATATATAACTGGTGTAGGGCCACTATCGTGGATGTTTAGAAAGTTAAAGACTATCGCACCTTTCAAATAAATATTAGCGAAATTTCTTAAAAGTATGAGCGAAATTAAACATTTGAAAAAATAAACACACTTCTAAATTTCAAAAGACATGTTTCGGACACTCCGTATCCATTGTCAGTTTGAAGATGTTTCTTTCAAAATATGACATTTACACGGGCACAATCCCCGAATCCGCTTTCATGGATGTGGCGTTCATGGTATTTTCTAACTACATGTAGACGGATGATCTCGGAGAGTCAATAACAGTGAAATAATGTTAAATTTTATAACCGACTACGAAAATCCCAAAAATGATTGTCACTATCTTGTTTGTGCGGTTGCCCCTAGATAAATAAATAATAAATAAAGTGTCTTTATTTCATTTGATAAAATACATATTAAAAGTTACCATGGTAAAAATATTTAAAAAGAGCTAAATATAGGAATAAGAATAAAAATTAAAAATTAGTTATACAATATTATGACAATTATATTAAAAACTATGTAAAAAATAAGAATTAACAGCTAAATTATATCTAAAAGCTAACCTATATTCACCGCGCTTTGCGAAAACGGTAGAACCCCGGTAACTCGGATAACCCCGCTAACTAGAACAAACTTCCATTTCCCTTGCATTTGACCCCACTTTTCAGTCATTTGTACTCGGTTTACTCGAACTCGGATAACTCGAGACCCCGCTAACTCGAACTAAATTTCGTTCCCCTTGATCACAATTTGGGTTAAATTTACCCCGATAACTCGAATTCTGGTTCTTGCAACTCGCCACGGATGCCTATTGAAATATTCCATTAGCTCTTCTTGTCGTGTATTTGGATTTAAACATGCACTAAATCTAACACTACAGCAATTGATTTTAATTGAGCAACGAACAGATCACGTATTTGACAGTCATTTTCCACTCTTAACATAAAATTTATGATCGTGTGAGAGTATCTGACGAAGACAAGTTTAATTTGCACTGTACTGTGACGGACTGTGTAGTCTGTGTATCGAAGAGCTGTAAAATCAGTAAACTATCAACTATTAACTTGGGAAATTGAATATTCAATCGAACCCGATAACTCTAAACCCCGCTAACTTTCGTTTCCCTTCAGTGTTCGAGTAAACCGGATTTCACTGTATTGCATTTCTAGGCTTGGTTACTAAGTCGTGCCACCTTTGTCGTCCAGAGGCAAGTAAACCTGGTGGACATTTGCTGAATGCAAATTCGTTTATTTGAAAGACTGTTTTCATGAAGTGGTATTCAGCTTCAAGTCATCTAGGAACTGACAGCGTAAACACAGTGAGTTCACATATCGCGAGCCACCGTGAAATGTACCGTGAGCCATGACAAACTGTGTCAGATCGTGACCTTAATTTATTTCTCTTCAGACCGGCTAGACGATAAGCACAATTCTCCGTGAAGTCACCAACGATCAAACAAAGGTACCAGATGATTTTTTTTCTTAGTGTCTTCAGTTCATTTTACAGCCTAAATTCACGTGTAAATTGATTCGCAATTTATGCATTAAACTCCGGTTTTGAGCACTAGTGAGCAGTTGCATGTCACTTTGTTTCCATGTTTTACTTCATCATTCTGTAGTTCTTGATATTCACCTCTAAAGGCTTTGGTAAGTGAACATTAATGAGTGGGTTTTGTTTACCCGAGAAACAAAACTCGCTGTTAAAACGCTTTGTTGTCTGTATTCACCACTAAAACGTCCTTTGCCTGAAAACGACATGAATTGATTCATTAAAATTGTTAACACTGGGCAGTGCTTTGAACTTTCGAATTGGCATTGAGAAATATTTTTTTTGAGTCAAATTAAATTTTTGCGTTTACAAATAATCTTTGTATTTCGACTGACGACTCCCGAGTACAAACAAAACAATGAATAAAAGCGTAGCTCTTGTCCATAGCTTCGAATTGCTTCGTGTTCATACCGTGGTTTCGAGCCGCACGTCCTAATCACATGCAAGTCCAAGGTTCAAGCTGTTCTTGTCTTAGGGTGTCTTAGGGAGTTAGAAAGTTTTGTTCACCCTAGAGAGTTACCTTATTATAGGAAATTAACGATACATGTAATTAACGCGAATTTCAAAAATTCGCGTTTATTTCATGTACGTTAATTAACGTCATAGTTAATTAAAGTCGTGCTATTTTACAGCATTGTTATTTTAAGACTTCTTCATTTCCGGCAAAGTTATGTTTCTACGTCCATCTACTTCTCCGTCAAAACTACAGGAATAACAGAGGCAGTGGAAAGCGCTAGGACGGGATGTATTCCATCCTGGACCCATTCATTGAATATAAATCACTATTTGGTCTGTTTAAACCAGTTTAAACATCTTTGTTGTGTATATGGTTTATCAGAATTACTCAAGCTCTGTTGTTGGACGTTGTTCTTTTGTCTTTTGAATAGCGCAGGTTGCTGAAAGAATTAATACGCATGAAATCCGCGTAAATTAACTGCATGCAAGCACACAACACACGAGAATTCGCGTTAATTAAATGCATATAAACATAAATTTTCGACAATTCGCGTTAATTTTATTACGCGTACATTTTGTTCGCGTTGTTAAAATGCTTCGTTATATTCCTATAATAAGGTATACAGTTTTGACGCGCGTCACGTGATACGTTCTCGTCCAATAGAAACTGTATTTCAGTTTGGGAAGTATAACATGGTGAATATTTACCTCGACTTCGTCTTAGAAGTTTTCATTTCGCCTTTGGCGAATAATTATTAATTAGTAAATTCACAACCTCCGTTATTGTATTTTTAGCTTTCTCTGGTTTGCTCACAAACTCAGGCGTGTCCGAATGTTGTATCCAGGTTTCTGTTTAAAAGCGCATGTCTAACTCTCTAGTGGAAACTGTTTTTTTCTGTCTTAAAAATAATCATATGCCCGTCAGGTTGTTGCATGGTCATGACATTTGCTTTCTAAACTGTTTAGCAGACATCGCATAGACCCAATGCAAAAATGGCTGCCATTAATTTTCGGCTCCCGGAAGAATCATTTGTCAGCAAAGTTAAACAACTTAAACTTAAAGATCAAGTCAAAGTATATCAGTGAAAGAAGTTTCAAGGCTATAGTTTTATCTAATGGGAAGTTACAGGGACATTTATATGGCCAAAAACATGAAAACGAGGCAAGGCAGGTCAGGGTGGCTTTTTCCACACAAATCTCTTAAAATTAAATGGGTCACAAACCTGCAGCCTTTTAATCAAAATCACTGAAACTTCTCACTGAGTTTAACATATTACTCCATAAATTATTAAGTGTTTCCATCAGCATTTTCAGAAACTTGACCAAACAAAAGAAATAAATGACAACCAAGTTTGCATAAGGTCTATAAACTGATCTTTCGCCTCACCCCTATGGGTGCAGCATGATTGTCATAAAGGGCAAGCATCAGGCATTGGGTCGTGCGCAGCATCATTACAGATCTTATTTATTTCCAAAATGAACAAGAATGACCTTTTCATCTTTCTTTTCTTTAGGGAAATCGAAAAAAACAACAACAAAGGGATGCTGTGTATAGGTGCTACTTAATCTCAGAATTTTGTGTTTTCTTAGTAAATGCCATGGGAGGCGCGGTGGCCTAATGGTTAGAGCGCCGGACTCCGGATCGAGCGGTCCGAGTTCGAGCCCCGGCCGGGGTCACTTGTGTTGTGTTCTTGGGCAAGACACTTTACTCTCATAGTGCCTCACTCCACCCAGATGTATAAATGGGTACCGGCGACATAATGCTGGGGGGGGGGGGGGGGGGTGCTTTCATTTGGTATTGCATTTTAGCAGTGAATTGTAAGTATTGTATTAATGTAACGAGTGTGGTGAAAGCAAAATGTTGTTGTTAGTGTAGTAACATTGTATTGTAAGAAGAATGCCGTATTCTAAATAGTAACAGAAACTTATTGTTAGCAATATAAACAAGGTATAACCCTAAGCAATGTTATGTTCTGTAAGAAATGTATTATATCGTGTAATTTAGCTATTAAAAAATAAAAAAAAATATACTTTTTTATTGCTTTCATTATACAGCTCAACATCGGAGACCCCTTAATGATGAAGAAAATAGGAAATTTTTGTAACGCCAGCTAAATAAAATGACAAAAGGAAACCAGAGCTGACCATTAAATATAACTAATATCGCGCAGCTGCTCTAGGCTCACGCCAGGAAAAAGTAAAACCAAAACGATTAAGTAAAACAGTCAAGAATTTGAGTTAATGAATAATCTATTTTTCCGACGTTTTAACAGTCCGTACGGTATTCTGTACACGAGTTATCCATCAAAAAGTTCGACACACAATTTTGTGGTTCTCCACATTGGTGCCCCACCGAGGAGCACCAATATGGCGGCCAAAAATCAATGAAAACATCAGAAATACATTTCTGTTATAAAAACCGATCAGTTTACCTTTATGAACAAATAAACAGTCACAAAAACACTTCTCACAACTTTTCAGACTGCTAAAATCACAGGATTAGTAATTTTGATTTTTAAAACTTATGTGGCTGCCTTCTGGTGGCTACCTTGATGTCGTGTGGAGTGAAAACTCCAAAATTCAAAACGCTCCTCTTTTAGGACAAAGGGAGCTAAAACAGGGTACAGTCGACTTCCGATAACTCGCAACCCCGCTAACTTGAACCTCGTGCTAACTCGAACCCAAATCGATTTCCCCCCCCCCCCCCAGATTTCCATCATACATTTACTGTCATTTTACCCTCGATAACTCGAAAACCCCGCTAACTCGAAGCAATTTTCGTTTCCCTCCAGGTCATTTTCTGCATTTTTTTGTGTATCATTTTACCCTCGTTAACTCGAACCACGACTGTCAATAAGTGACAAGTCAAAACAAACAGTGTACTGTAGTCCAAAACATCGAAATTATTATGAAATAAAAACGTACACGAGTCGATACTATAACTAAATTTAAAATGTACACTGTAGAAAAACAGTAAGGGACGGACCATTAGAAAAGTGATGGGGGGGTGGGTGGGGAAAAAACCAAAAAAAAATTCATGCAAGCCAAAATGGCAAGAAAAAAAATCGTGCAAGGGTAAGGCAAAGAAAAAAAATTCGTGCAGAAGGAAAGGTCCTATTAATACCTGAAAATACCTGTCATCATTTAACACTTGATGAGATCTATTTTTCGACGAAATATATGGTGGAGAACGCTGAAAATAGCATTTCCGAGCCTAGAAAAATTTTCTGGGGGAGCATACATGAAATCCACGTATTCCAGAATAGGAAGAGCAGCCAAACGAACACTAAGTCGCATTATTCCAATTATTCTTATTCTGGATTGATCCCAAACGAACGCGCCCTTAGTTTTCCCAAGGACTTTACACAGAAATATATGAAAAACACAAATCTATTATACGAAATGATCGAGAAATTCATCCTGCTTTGGTGTGTTAAGAAGCGAAAGAAGGTGTGTAAGAAACTACATATAGAATTACAGTGTTAGGATCGCACTTTAAAAGCTGATATCACTTCAGAAACCTCTAATCCATTACAGACAATCAAAAAGGCTTTTTCCTTATTAACTATTTTTTGTAGAAAGGGGTGGATCATGTAATTTCCAACCCTCGACCAGGGTTTGTGTTTTGAGCTAGAAGGAAGGGGTGGGTCTCCACGTTTCCAATTGCACCGCCCTTTGAACCCCACCCCCCCCCCCCCTCTCGGTACTTATTGCCAGTCCCTGAAGTCAATGAACAACAGCAGTTTTAAAATATTTAAAAAATAATCAACAAAGCAACATTTGTCCAAAAACATGGTATAAAGTAACAAAACATGGCATTTGTGTGAAGAAAAAACATTTGTATAAAAAAGAATTCGAGCAGAGGGTTTCACCCGAAAAAAAAAATTCCTGCACAAGAAATGGACAGAAAAAAAAAATTCGTGCAAGACGAACATTCCCCACCCCCCCCCCCCTATCACTTTTCTAATGGTCCGTCC
>NC_135763.1:10878713-10908713 GCF_052425735.1 Oculina patagonica
CTTTTTGCATTATGGCTATTTGCTGAATCGGATTGTTGCCATTCAACTTTGGATTGTTGCATTCCTGATTTCGATGATTTTATTTCAACTACTGAGTATTGAATTTTGTCATAGATATACCTCCATATTCAATGCCCATATCTTCGTCTCTGGTCATCCTAAAAGCATCAAACTTGGTCAATTGACAAATCGCACCGTGATCTTTCATGATATCAGGGCGTCATTAGCTTCTTTTGGTGGTAAAATTACGACAAAGAGCTTATTAAGCAAAGCTTCATTTGTCATTTGATGTTTACTGGAAGCCACTGAATGGCGTAACCAAAAGCCACTTGCATGGGATTGATTATATTGACAATTTTCCATACCTTAAAGCTTCATCGAGGTTGAGACCATCACGGCCCCATTTCAGAGACGGTGGTATTACAAGCCATGTTCAGAATATCAAAGATTCTATCTTTCATTTCTGTGTAATTTTCCACGTAGAACCAATTCTTCTCTCCCGCCATCTCGTTAAGATCCTCTTCACGAATAGACGGGCCAACACCAAATGCTAGTATCTTGGCACCTTTTCCTTCCTAAAATTATTAAAAGAATGTCTGGTATTAGAAAAAGCATCTTACAGAATCTTACGGGGGCGTTTCACGCACGCGTATTGGCTTGGGCCGAGTTGTACAAATGGTGGATAACGCTATACACCGGATAAGTCGCTATTAAGTGGAAAAGTGTCCACAAAACAAAGTATGCTGTCCACTGGAGAGTGATTTCTCCTGTGGAAGCAGTATGCATCCTTTGAACATCCAGGGCCTGATGTTTAGCGCACTGGAATTTCGTCTCGAGGTCCGAATTCAAGCCCTGGCAGGGGTTACTGTGTTGTGGCCTTGGACATAGGCCTTTCTCGATTATGCTAGTAAAACTGGCATTTAATGCTACTAGAAATTCTTGCATAAAGCCAAAAAAATGCTAAAATAATGCCTGATTTCTTTAAAAAATGCCACTTGAATTCCAAAAATGCTTTGTTTTGTTTCAAACAAAACGTGCAAATTCTTACATTATATGCTCATATCAACAACAGGCGATACTTAATAATTGTTTGTTTATAAAAAAAAAATTAAAATTAAAATTAAAAAAATATTTAAATTAAAAAAATTTAAAAAAATATATATTTAAATTTAAAAAAAAAAAATTAATTAAAAACCACACAGACAAGTAACCAATCGAATTAGGTAATCAAAATTGGAAAACTTTAGGATAATTTATCCTTCTGAGTTCTGAGTGCTGAAATCTGGATCACAGTCATGAAAAATAACAAAAAAATGCTAGCAATTCTTTTTAAAGAAAAAACGAAAAAAAATGCTCGTTTTCCCAAAAAATGCCGGAAAAAATGCTAGCATAATCGAGAAAGGCCTACTTGGACAAGCCTCATTACTCTCACACATAGTCTCGGCACAGTACCTCCCGCTCCATCCAGGACCGTGAATGGGCTGGGTAATGTAAGACCAACCTGAATGACAGCTTGTGTCTAATCCTTTCAAGCTGGAAACTGGGAGTCTATACCATTCGCTGGTGCACCGTGGAGTTACCGCCGCCACTTGGAATAACCTTTTATTCCATGCCTTGAGCTTTGCATAATAAAGCCAATCAGAAGCCAAGACAGTTGTTGCATATTCTGCGGTATCCCACGGGTCGTATTCCACGGAAGCTTCCGCTGTTCATCACGGCCTCCATGTTTTCCCAACGAAAGCATAGTCGTCTCGTAAGCTTGATTTGCTGTTATGCGCATGCAAGAGGCATGCGATAAAATGGTTATGTAATGTTTGCTCGTGGCATACCGTGAATATCCCAGTCGATGATTTTTCTTTGTATACACACTCACCTAAGGTTCGTGTGTATGAAAAATCAAGTCATTCCGGGTGTTACGGAACATTTTTCGGTAAAAAAGTAGATTTTGAAACAACACAATATTCTGTTATCGTAAAGCTAGTGTATAGGTGTTCTTCACCTGCTCTTAGAACAAAGCCTTCGAATAAGTAATGAGCTCCAGGTTTTAAGGGCGTGAAAAGTAATATCCTTAGAATTTTCTATATTTGTATAGCTTACGTAAGTCAAACTGAGTTGTCGAAACGCTATTGGCTACGACTCGTTTATGACAATTGTCCTTTCTGTAATAACTTTGAGTTCTGCCTGGAAGCGATAGAGTTAAGGTTTCCATTAAACACCATGTTCCTTGATGATGCTTTGGTCCACTTGATATAAAAGATCTCGGAAGGTGGCAGGGCACTTCCCGCTCAGCCATAGAGCTAAATCCCCGTAAAAGCCCCTGCTACACTTCACAAGGAATGCCACTCGAAAACATTGAATAACTATAGTATCTACTTCATTTTAATTACTTTTTTTACGATAAGAAACGTACCCGTAATGGAGGAATAGTAACGTTAAATGGTAGCGATCCCGCCCTCGTCCTTCCGTCTGTAATGATTACCACCACGTTGGCCGCATCAGCTCTGTCGCCATTCTCCGGCGTGTAAACAATCTGATCGGCAGCGACCAAAGCCTTGTCGGTGTAAGTACCCCGGGAAACTTTGTCAGGTATCTCAGAAACCAGATCATGGGTGCCATCTGTAGACTGACACTTCGGGTCGTCAAATTTGCAATGCACAATGGGTTTCCTAGAGAACGTAATGATGCTGAAGTGTGTGTCGGGCTCAAACTGGTCGATGAACTGGATAAGGAAGGTCTTTACACGGACAAAATTCCTGACACCAACACTGTAAGATGAATCCACGATCAGGCAGACGTCTAGTTTCTGGTGTTCACATGGTGATGGTTCTGAAATGAATTACAGATGAACTTCTGTTAACGAATAATGTCTCGTAAGCGGACACTTACTTATGGTCTCCTCTTTTGGCATACACTGCAGTCTTAACCTCCCATTAGCGGACAGCAGTTAAGTTTAATACTTTACCAATATGCTGTTAATTCACTAAATACTTTGGAGCTTTAATAAAATGTTCTACGTGTTTGAAAACAGGGGAAAGCGGATCTGTCAGTGCCATTTGTCAAAGCACTTTGGTTCAGATGCGGAGCATTTAAAAAGTAAAAATACTCGTTTATTTGAGAAAATGAAAATGTATTTACACTCAGCAACTATTTTATCTTTCCTTGCTCATTCGTTCACTTCAGTATGAACGAAAATTCACGAATTAAAAAGAAAAACTGCCAGAGAGGTTTGACCACGCTCAGAACTCCTAAGTAGACACTCAGTAATGGTCCCAGCCATATACAAACAATAATTTCATTTTATCCTACAATTTTTTATATTATCTTAACACATTGTATATTTTTACTATAGCTTAATTTTTTTTTTTTTTAACATTTTTTTAGCAAATTATTGTACATTATATCATAACTTTTTATCATATTTTATTATATATCTTAGTCTCATATCTTAGTTTTTATAATTTGCATAGAAGAGCCAAAGTTGTTATTTGGAATGCAAATAAACCTTATTATTATTATTATTATTTTTTTTTTTTTTATTATTATTATTATTATTATTATTATTATTATTATTATTATTATTATTATTATTATTATTATTACAAACACTGAATTTTATACCTCCCATAAGCTGACACCTCTCCTAAGTGGACACTTAGCTATGATCCCGGCCACAAGCAAACACTTCATTTCTAACCATCCATAAGCGGTCACCTCTCATAAGTGTTTTTCTGGTCCCAAGAGTGTGCGCTTGTGGGATATACCTCTATACAGAAAATGCAAATTATGTGTGATTTCTTTTAATTAGGATTATTTTAAATACCTGTTGGGCATTCGCCTTCATTGCATTCCGCTGTTTCGTGATCGTCTCCCAGTCTAGAACAACCTTTTCCTCCCTTTCGTGTCGGAGGTGAATTGCAGACTCTGCTTCGAACTTTTACTCCCACGCCACACGTGGCGCTACACAATGACCACATACTCCATTTCGAGTAACCGCCATCCACCTCTGTAACAAGATAAACAGATCAAAAACAATAAAAATAACGTTGATACGTGTATGGACTGCTCCCTATCCTGGTAGGCAAACCGAAACTAAAAATCGCGCAAGGAAAGCTTTTGGCAAGAAACTGCTCCATTTTGTTATAGAACGTTTTGTGATTGTTTTGAGTAGAAACCATGATAAATTTGGTCAAATGCACTGCAACCCAATACAAATTCAGTTCGGCAGTGCCTTTTCAAAGGTTAACTGCTCAAATAACAGCTGAAATAATTCTTGTCTTGCATTGAATTACTGAGTAAAATTCAAAACTAGCTGTAAAAGTAGATATTTTTACAACCCTGTGAATACAGATACAATTGCATGGCTGTCAACAATTACATTTATCTCTCCAGACTTAAAGGACCTAAGTAACGTTTTACTCTCACATTGAAGCTGTTGAGGCAATCCTACAAAATTCTGGAAACTCGAAAGAGCCAGAAGAGTGTCATCGAAGTCGGCCTTTTTGAACCCCTTGGTCCCAAATGCTGATGTCACGTTAAAAGCGCTGGGCTTTAAGCTGTTCACTGACCACTGACCTTTGACCCATGCTCGTATCATTGTTGAACAATGCATCTTCATTATTTATCACTGAGCTTAAAATTTACCATCTGTTTTATCATGTTTATTTACTACACACTTGATGATTTCGACATTGCTGATCCTAGCAGTATGCAGGACGCGTGACACGTATACAACCGTAGTAAATGGTCCAGCTCACCACGAGACTTTCGTAGCTTAGTTGGTAAGAGCGCCCAACCGGTATCTGGGAGGCCATGGGTTCGATTCCCCTCGGGGTCTCGGATTCTTTCTTTATCCCATGCTCGTGTCATTGTTGAACAATTCATCTTCATTATTTATCACCCAGCTTAAAATTTACCATCTTTATTATTTACTACACATAAAGGTATTGGTGTAACTTACGGCAGACAGCCTTTTTGATTTTCTTGACCATTCTCTTGATGCGATTTGGCTTCCGAACCAGGATCACATTATCACCGCCGATCTCCTGAAGCTGACTCACGTTCAGCTTATGTGGCAAACCATACCCAACAGCAACCATGTGGCATTTTTTCTCTGCCTAACGATACACGAAACAAAACAGAAAATACGAATAAGCATGGAGTGATCTGACAAACCACTGCGGTCCAATCTGTGTCATGTTTGAGTTTAGTCAAGTACGCATTTTTCGTTTTCCGTTATAGTAACAAAATGCATTTTGACCGCCAAGAAAGGCTGCAAAATAGAACGATGATGTTATACTCTTCACTGACACAAAAGTCACGAAATGCGAAACAAATTAAAGAAACAGAGAAAAGTAACGAATCACAATTAATATTTAATTCGAAAATGACGATTCTTTCCTGGTGATACAAAAAAGGTCTGGTTTCAGTTTAAACACGGTTTACCTGTCGTTAATTTACATTTTATCATAATCCTCATCCAGTTTGATACTTTTACACTTGAACAGCTTTTATAACGTTTTACCACTTTTCCCACTTGAGAGCTACAAGGCTGCTCGGTGGACCCGTAGTGGCTTGCATGCTATTCAGTTTCGCTTAATAATAAATGAAAACGTTGGTTTTGAACTGCAATCCTTTTGAGTCAATGTACACAAACAGTAAGACTACTCGCTTTTGTTTTCTATAGCGAAAGTCAGCTCGACTGCGCCTCGTTCACTTCGTCCATACAAAACTCGGACCAATTGCTAACTTGTACATGTAGAACAGAAACTTGTTGAGAATCTCATCTGGTTGGAGACTGGCCAGTTTGTTAAAAAAAATTGAGGGCCTCCAGATTTCAAATCCAGCACTAAACCACTCTGCTACACCACTTCCAAGGAAATGAAAGTTCATGCACACTATAAGCGGAGGCCCCATAAATGAAGCTGGATCGGAAATGACGAAAAATAAGGAAGTGATTATTCACCCACCTTAAGTGGAGGAACAGTCTCCGAGAAAGGTTTTATGCGTCTCTGTGGCCACGCCCGCCCGTCCGTGAAAGTCAAGAGCACGTTTTGTCTCTTTCTCCTGTCGCCCGCCTTCTTAGTGAACCCATGGTTAGATATAGCTATTAGTCCTTTGTCTGTACGCGTCTGCAGGTAAACACCTGGATGAAGGCTTTTCACAAATTTTGTCGCCTTCTTCAGGGATCTGGAGTTTGGCCCATTAAATGGGGCAACTAGCTCTGCAGCCTTGTCGTACATTGTAATACCAATGTTCGTTTTCTTTTTAGAAATCTGGAATTTCTTCAAAAAACTGGGCATGAAGATTTTTAGCAGGCGCTCGAGGTTTCTTCGCCGGATGCTCAGTGAACGGTCGATTAAAATGCCCAGATCGAGTCCCTGGTCGCATGGGGCTGGCTCTGTAACAAAGAACGAAAAACGGAGGAAAGTCTTAGCACAATTTTAACATTCCACCAAACGAGGATAATAAAAATTATCTGCGCGATTATCATCACTATGACATTATCACTGCCGTCAGTTACAACAAACATCATCATCACCATCACCACTATCGGACTATTACCACCACTACCATCATCGCCATTGCCATTATCGCCGTAATCGACGTCATCATTTTGTCGTCATCGCTGTCGTCATCATCAATCGTCATCATCATGATCATCATCATCGTCGTCATCATCATCATCATCGTCGTCGTCATCATCATCATCATTATCATCACAATTATCATCATTTGATTATTCTTCAATTCTCCTCATAAACAGTAAGTTTCTTATTAATTGACTTTTGTTTAGCCTACCTTCCTTGCACGTTTTCTTACTGCATTCCACGGTTTCTTGAGGTTCACCTATGTGATCACATGATTTGCCACCGGCATTCGGTGGTGGGTTAGTACAGGTTCGAAAGCGTAACCGCGTTCCTTTGCCGCAAGTTGCGCTGCACTTCGTCCAAGAAGTCCATCGGGTATATCCTCCGTCAATAGCTGTATTGTGAGAAAGTAAACGTTAACTTTTTTAT
This sequence comes from Oculina patagonica, assembly GCF_052425735.1. NCBI lineage: Eukaryota > Metazoa > Cnidaria > Anthozoa > Scleractinia > Oculinidae > Oculina > Oculina patagonica. The sequence goes on from NC_135763.1 coordinate 10,885,730, forward strand.
ATAACAATTTTCTAACCACCCTTGGCGTCGAAATAAAGCATCCTGCTTCGACATCGTAAATGAAAGCAAACTGCAAAGAAAAGCATTTATCATTCGATGCAATTTTTTCTTCCTTTTCATTGGCCGAAAGCCCAACACGTCATCTACAAATAATTGCCTACAAATAACGGTCTGCTCGTGCGCATTAGCGTCTGACAGTGATTTTGCTACAAATAATATTCTGCTCATGCGTAGTTGCGTCCACTTCATAGAAAAATGGCAGCTAGTTTTCCAGTGATGGAGAGGAGCGGTTGGATTTGTCTACTAGGCCCGAAAATACAGCAAAACTACAAAGAAGGCAATGAAATTTCCTCTTATTGTATTTCGGCAATATCTAAAAGAAAGAGAATTGGATGAAGACCCGCTCGTGTTATTGAAGGCAAAGTTATGCTTTCGTCTGCATTAATTCAGCAAGAGAGTGCGGTTTCCATGTAGTTCCCGAAGGCGAAGGTACTTTGTGCGAAACAAATTTAGTGATCGAACGATAAAACATTTATTGAACTCGGTTCTCGAAAAATATCCTGATTTGTCAGTGTCTCGCAGATCAATTATTTGCCGAAGCCGAAAGTTGAAATTAAGGAATAACAAGTAAACAAGCAAAACTGATACTTTGCGAATTAATGATAGGACTAAAGGTTTCAATTTTTATTACCAGTATACCTCAATTTTCGCAGCTTAAGCTAAACTATACGTCGGTTTCACATTTTCATTTAATTGTGAAGAGAAAACACCAGTTAGAATCGTTGGTAATTATTTACATTGTGGTAATAGGTGAAGTAAAACCTACATTCCTCGCATTCTGGTAGGTTGCAATCTTCCTGTCCTTCAGCCGGTCCTATGTCATCGCAATTTTTCCCGCCTCCACTTGGCTCCGGGTTTGTGCAGTTTCTCGAGCGTGTCCTGATTCCTGCGCCACAAGTTACACTGCATTCTGACCAGGTTGACCAAGATGTGTAGCCACCGTTGATAACTGAAAGGTGCAACGAAAGTAAAGATAGACGAAAACGTTAAGTCTGGGCCCAGTTGTTCAAAAGGTGGATAACGCTATCCACCGGATAAATCACTATCCATTGTATAGCGTAGAATGTTTTTTTCAACACTTATCCACTGGATAGCGATTTATTCTGTGGATAGCGTTATCCACCCTTTTGAACAACTGGGGCCTGGTAAGCATACAATAAATCTATCAAACAAGAAATATGCAAGCAATTAGCCATTGCACCGAACGAACGAACGACCGTCAAACAATCATTTATTGAATTGATCTTTTTTTTAAATATCACAACCAGCCAATCATTTGTTCAAATAATCAATCAATCAATCAAACAATCAATTAATCAATCAATCAATCAATCTGTTAATGTGTCATAAATGACTGACAAATACAGACAACTCTCGCCTTGCGGACACCTTGCTATTACGGACACCCCGTTATTACGGTCAGGATAAGAATTACTAAATATAACTCTCGTTAATACGGACTTCCTGTATAACGGACACCAAATGGTGGTCCCGAACGTGTCCGTTGTAGAGGGAGTTGACTGTAAACCAAACAATAAACCCATCAAATGGATCAGCCAACCAACCAACCAACCAACCGATCTCAATCAAATAAATTGAAACATTGACAAATCAAGGATCAGTCAATCAATATCAATAAATGAAACAAATCAAGGTGTGCTTACCACAAACTTCAGCCAATATATCGTTCATTTTTCCAGCAAGGGCACTGAAATCCGCAACCTGCACCACTGAACCGCGTTCGCCAGCAATTTTTTCCAGTTCTTCCGTTTTTATACCTTTTCCAATTCCAACCGCAATGATATTGACTCCTTTGTCCTTAATTTAGGCAAAGAAGAAGAAAAAACACTGTTTTGCTTCAATCTATTCATTTATATTTTAGTCCACAGTCCGGGAGCACAGTCGACAAACTGTATGTTCTTAAATGGCACAATCGTGGGCCTTGGCCGTTTTTTAGTCAAAACGGTGCTAAAATTGATTAAATTTCTTCCTCTCGTACACAAGAATAGAATACCAAATTAAAGATATCATAAATTGCAATGAAGGGATAGCAGACTGTAATTGGTTTCTTACGATGTTTCCGTCCACACAAAGACAGAATTTTAAAACGTCTGTCCGGCTTCTTAGTTTGAGATCAAAATCCTTGTGGATGCGTAAGTCATGATACCCCCATTTTAAAAGCTTCAGTGCACTAGTATTGTAGTTTTTAACCAAACTAGACCATTATTTCTATGTCCATTGATGTAAATATGTCTTTTTGCATTTGAATTGCTCATGATAGTGCCCCTTAATCGAATAGTAAAAGATAAAAGCCTGAGAGCGTAGCCTCCTTTGTGCAGAAAGGAGCCTGTTCACGGGCTAAAGAGATCCTACTTCAAGTGGTGGAACTGTTTCGCTGTACGGCGCTGACTCTGAGGCAGTGCTTCCATCAGTGAATACCACAAGTACATTTGGTCGCTTTGCTCTGTCCTGACCACTTGCAAAAAGCTCATCGTGTGCCTTCATCAACGGCAGATCCGTCCGGGTGCCAGAAAATAGTCTGTCTGGTAGGGAGTCGATGCTGTTCACCACGGCCTGGTTGCTGTGGTATCGCGGATCGCTCAGATTGAACATGTGATAAGGTGAACCAGCATAGAAAATAGGCGATACATGAGTTCCGTCAGGAGTGATGTTGAAGTTGCCCATGAAACTCTTGAGAGCCTCTTTCACTATTATGAAGTTATCCTTTCCGACACTCTTTGATCTGTCCACTATGATTCCCAGATCTATGCCTTGCTTGCAGCCATTTACTGAAATGAACAAAACAGCGTCCTCTCCAATTTCTTTTAATTACATTCTACACTGAATTTTACTACATTTTAGCTCAGGGTTCTACAAAATCTTTCTTATAGACAACTTAAATACGTCGTGTTACGTAGTCATCTCGATAACGGGGCTAGCTTTGTTAATTTAATTTTCGCCGACTGTATCGATAATGGCAACTGTTGGATCACGTTTGGCAAAAAGGCGAGAATTTTGAAAGCAAGGATTCTGCTTACACAACAACTTTTACAGATTAGTTATAATTGCTTACCAACTTCGCCCTTGACAGCTCCTAGTTGAAGAATAATGAATTAAATTAAATAGATTCAAACGAAAAAACGACACGAATAATGAAGTAGGCAAACTTAACTAAAATATTGGATAATCCGAATAAATGCAATTGGCGATTGGCGATTGGTTGTTTGAGTAGCGGTCAGAATGGGAGGTCAGGTGAATGGTTGAATACACCCTTGATAGATCTGGCATTCCGGTAGGTGTTTAAGGATTGCATTGTATTACATAATCCTCTTCGCGCCTAGGAGGCACATAAGGCTGAGGCATTTTTACCCATGAAATAAAAAGATAGTAAAATTGCCCATTTTGGACCATTGATAACTCAATGAGTTGCCGGAAGGAGTGAAATGGGAACTGGGATTTGGGCAAATTTTCACTGGAAAAATGAGATTTGGGTCACCAAGACTGGGAATCACAAACAAAAAGACAATGGAACTGAGCCTGGGATTTGATAGGCTGGGAAATTGGATTTGGGCTGGGAATTGGGAAGTGTTAATCTTTCTATAGCGGTTAGAAAGTTTTAATAATTAAGAAGATTTTTACTTAAAAAGCTGCTGGATGACATTTTTTCCAATTTTCCAATTCCCCAAAATATGGCGCTAAAGTGTTGGCCTCGAAATGGGTTGTCTTCATCACGCTCGTTTGAATTTTGGCATCTATTTTAGGATTCACCACTACCTTTTTATGATTAAGCAGGTCACGTGACATGTTTTTTTTTTTGCAAAGGGCCTAAACTCGAATGTAGATTGGATCATTGAATATTCATTTCTTCAATGGGGTATTGACGTAAAGAATGTAGTCAAATCCCCATCATGATAGATTCATCATGACTTTCTGTTTGGAAAAAGTGCTTCAATAAGTTTTGACTGTAAAATAAAAATTATTATGATTCACAATGTATATTGTACATATCGATAAACGTTATGCAAAAACTGCCACCATCGTAAGCAGCTCAAAGAACCACGATGATTACAGCATATCCCACAGGACAACATTGAAATTATTGCTGCTTACAATACTGTCGCTGGATTGCCTAAAATAATTGTAGTTTTCTTACCATGCAGTGAAGCAAGCACCAAAAAGACTCCAAAATGCAAATTGCGATTCATATTTATCTGAAAAAAAAAAAACATTTGTAATAACAAAATACTCTAAAAGAATATCTGTTTTAGTTTCTATTGCAACTACAAGCACCTCACAATAGCTGCACACATCCCATTGCGTACCAGGAACAGTACAGCTACACAAATATCGCTTCCCGTTTTGGTATCTTTGCGGCAGTGTTCCTGTTCACCTTAATTATGTATATCATTAAGAAAATACCTAAAGAAGAAAACCTACGAAGGAGAAAAAGGACACTGCTGGTAGTTAAGGAAGTCTTGTAAAAATATAACTAAAAGAAAGATATTTTTAATTGTTTCTGTTGTCGCGTTTGAAGAAAAGGAAAATAAATGAGTCAGCGACAGCCCATCTCCCGGCCATGCGCTGGTAATATCTCATAGATGGGAATTGAGAGATTCATGAACCACGGGACACTGTCTAAATGACTCAACAATCTATCGTAGATAACATTGAAGAATTTTAGGGCAATGCGCAGTAAAAAGGGAATCTGTATTCTGCGCTTGGAGTTTCGACTTAAAAGATAAAATTTTAGTCTAGCTACCTTCCAATATACTTAATTGAATTCAGTTTCATGCTAAAATTAGACGCAAACATGTAATTAATCATTTTCTGCGCGTGACATCGCAGGTAAGATTTTTCATCCTAAAAGTTTACAAGATTTGAAGGTTATTGATTTAAACCCATTTAATTTTTAAAGCATTTAAATTTGTAGTCTACTGCACATCTCATCAGACTTGATACGGCTGCCATTTTTGCTGTTACTTCTTTATCCAATTTTTACCATCAGCTCATCGCCAATCGAGCAAATTTGGCTTCGTGATCTCTCTCCTCCGCGGAGGCTCCTTTAGTGGAGGAAAGCGAAAAAACGGGGGGAGGAAGGCGAAAACACGAAAAATGAAAAATAGGGGGCGCGGAGGACGACGGGAAGGGCGAAGCAGCGGAGGCTCCTCTCCTTTCCTTTCCCCTTCCCAGTGTCCCCCGCGCGCTTTCGTTTCGATTCTCTCCAGGCTCCGCGTGCTTACTTTTCACCTCTCCCCGTTCCTCTCCCCATTTCCCAGAAAGGCTTCGTGATCGTTGTGTGGGCGCTGGCTTCAATAAAAATTTGATTGGAAGCGCACTCGGCGGGGGCACGCTTGAATGTTGTATCCGCGATTCTTTTTAAATAGCGCCGCAGGTCTAGCTCTCTAATGGAAACTGTTTTTCAGTCTTACTGTGTTAAAAATGTGCTTTCTAACCCGTTTAGCAGATACCAGCCATGTATATCCTGTTTTTATAAAGGCCTGAAGAAAGAAACACTCTTCTTTAGCACTATCCAAATCGACCCAAGGTTCTTTCCCAGAGATTGAATTTAATAACGTTGACAACGGTGATCTATTTCAGAAACATGAATGGCGCACGAACGGTTCTAATGCAAAACATCATTTAGATATACAGCTTAAAATGAATGAATTTGACTTTCTTTCTATCAAGAAAAGTGCTAAAATTACAGTAGCCTACATCAGTAAGTTAAGTGCTTATTACCCGGCCAGGTTGTAATGAGTCGGTAAACAAATTGTAAGCTATGCAACACACATCGAAGTGTTGGTTCTTTTATAATGGTTATTAAATTAGCACATCTTAATATAAATACACCTTATAATCTACCAGAGCGTAAAAAACTGTCCCAATAGAGTTGAACTTTGATTACTGCCTTTTTTAAAACTCGATCTCCTAAAACCATGCTGCCTAAAACTGTCTGCTTCAAAGCGGTAAGCTACACACTATAATTTTTCTCAAGTCAATGAATAGACGATGACAAAAAATTAACATTAGAACTGGTGATAGAAAGTAGACGAGAAGCAATACGTAAAAACATGAATCTTCTAAAACACTTCTTGACGAGTGTTCAATAAAAAGCTACTCACGAAAAATTTACCTGTGATCACAGATGGCCCTTCCGCCCGATGTTGGACGCCACAGAGAATACGTATTTCAAGACGTGCTTTGTAGGCGGGTATAATATTTATAAGTAAATTCTCAACCTCGATTATTGCATTTTGACCTTTTCTTATTGGCTCACAAGCTCTAGCTAATTTCCAATTATTTGCCAATCGCCAAAGGCGAATTGAAAGATAAAGTTATGTTGAAGTTAAAGATTTATGACTACACTCATCAATGGACAAATTTGGCTTCGAACGTCAACGTTGCGTGGGCAGTGGTCAATGAGCTATCCCAAATAGTGTACGCAGGTCTCTTTTAGAAGCGGGCTTTCTATCTAAAAAAACCATTAAGACGTTATGTCGATGATCATGAAATTCAGTTCTTTCTAACCCGTCAAGCAAATACTGTGGATTTCCTATTTTGAAAGACCTGAAGAAATAAGCATTCTTCTTTAGCACTATACAAATTGACCAAGTTTCTTTCCCAGAGATTAAAAAACACATTAATAATTCATAAAGAAAATACAAAAGAAATTAATGTTTAATGAGTGTCTTTATATCTGATAAAGACACGGCTAAACTTTACGTCCAATTTTCTAGGTCAAAATAACCCGAAAGCTAAATTTTAGTGCAAGAATGAGTTGATCTACATCAGAAGATTTTTAAGCCGTTCAGTTCAATTCGCAGTTCGTCTAAAACACTCGGCTGCGCCTCGCGTGTTTTAAACCTGATAAAACACTACTGCTCATTTATTAAACATTACTTGAATTTTACAACCTTGACAACGGTAATCTATTTCAGAAACATGTACACTGGCGCACGATCAGCTCTAACGGAAAACATCCTTTAGATATACATACAGCTGAAATGTATGAACTTAAAATGTATGAATTTGACTTTCTTTCTATTAAATTGCTTAAATAATTAGCCTACATCAGTTAGTTAAGTGCTCATGACCCGGCCAGGTTCTTGGTTAGTCTACAAACAAATTTTAAGCTGTTTGGCACATTATTTAATTAATACTTCTAAATATAAATACGCAGCTAAAATCTACCAAAATGTAAATAATTGTCCGTATAGTTTAACTTTGATTGTCGTGGTTTTTAAACTCGATATTATTAAACCATTCTTCCTAACGTTGTCTACTTCAATGTGCTAAACCAAAGACGTTAATTTTCTTCACATCAATGAATAGACGATGACAAAGAAAACTCTTATTTGTACAGGTGATAGCGAATAGAGGAGAAACAATACGTAAACTTACAAATGTTCTGAAATATTTCTTGACGAGTTTTAAATAAACATCTACTCGAGTTAAACTTACCGGTAAACGAAGACGGCCTTTCCGCCCTCTGTTGTATGCCACCGAAAATACTTATTTTGAGACGCGCCTTGAAGGCTGGAATAGCATTCATTAATGTATTTCCAGAGGTGATATGAGAATCGGGCATTCCGATTGGTCAAGAAGCTCGGCTTATAAGGCTATATTCACCGCGCTATACCCCGGTAACTCGGATAACCCCGCTAACTCGAACAAACTTCCATTTCCCTTGCATTTGACCCCACTTTTCAGTCATTTGTACTCGGCTTACTCGAACTCAGATAACTCGAGACCCCGCTAACTCGAACTAAATTTCGTTCCCCTTGATCACAATTTGAGAGTTTTGACGCGCGTCACGTGATACGTTCTCGTCCAATAGAAACTGTATTTCAGTTTGGGAAGTATAACCTGGTGAATATTTGCCTCGACTTCGTCTCAGAAGTTAATAGTAAATTCACAACCTCGGTTATTGTATTTTTAGCTTTCTCTGGTTTGCTCACAAACTCAGGCGTGCCCGAATGTTGTATCCAGGTTTCTGTTTAAAAGCGCATGTCTAACTCTCTAGTGGAAACTGTTTTTTCTGTCTTAAAAATAATCATATGCCCGTCAGGTTGTTGCATGGTCATAACATTTGCTTTCTAAACTGTTTAGCAGACATTGCATAAACTGATCTCTCGCCTCTCTCCTATGGGTGCAGCATCATAAAGGGCAAGCATCAGGCATTGGGTCGTGTGCAGCATCATTACAGATCTTATTTATTTCCAAAATGAACAAGATTGACCTTTTCATCTTTCTTTTCTTTAGGGAAAGCGAACGTGTATAGGTGCTACTTAATCTCAGAATTTTGTGTTTTCTTAGTAAATGCCATGGGAGGCGCGGTGGTCTAATGGTTAGAGCGCCGGACTCCGGATCGAGCGGTCCGAGTTTGAGCGTCGGCCGGGGTCACTTGTGTTCAGTCATCTCTACCCAGGTGTATAAATGGGTACCGGCGACATAATGCTGGGGGGGGGGGGGGGGACCCTGCAATGGACTAGCATCCCATTCAGGGGGGAGTAGAAATATTCCTAGCCGCTTAATGCTACAGAAACTTAAAAAATGCCAGACAAATTGGATATCCCGTCATACGGCTTGAGATTTCCGCCGATGAGGTTAATGTGGACTTCTAAGAAGCTAAATACTAGGAACTCCCTGATTTTTGCTTCTGCTTCTTCTTCTGCTTGGTAAATCACATGAACAGCAGTCAAAGAAGTGTTCATTTGAAAAGGTAAAATGGCAAAAATAATTGTGACATTCCGTCATTTAACTCTTGAATTATTTCATAAACGACTCGTTTCCGGTTTTCATTAATAAAATGTGCCTTGACTTCTACAGAAAAACTTTAGGGCTTAAGCAAGTCCAGTCAAACTGAAATTATTCAAAATAGGTTTTCACGATATCAAAAACGTTAATTTAATAGTCATTTTTTACGGCATTATCGAGCATGTGATATAACTCAAATTTTCTCAATCCTCGTTTAAATTGCCGGCCACAAGTACATAAATTGGTGTACTTTTTGGGTTTAAATTAACATCATTAACATTATCTTACCTCGGGCTGCCGGTAATTTTCATTAATTTTTCCCCTTTACATTTGGTAAACGTTTTTGAATGACTAGTTTTACCGCTTTCATTTGGTATTGCATTTTAGCAGTGAATTGTAAGTATTGTATTAATGTGACGAGTTTGGTGAAAGCAAAATGTTGTTGTTAGTGAAGTAGCATTGTACTGTAAGAAGAATGCTAAATAGTAACAGAAACTTATTGTTAGCAAATAAACAAGGTATAACCCTAAGCAATGTTATGTTCTGTAAGAAATGTATTATATCGTGTAATTTCTCTATTAACAAATAAAAAAATATACTTTTTTATTGCTTTCATTATACAGCTCAAAATCGGAGACCCCTTTATGATAAAGAAAATAGGAAATTTTTGTAACGCCAGCTAAATAAAATGACAAAAGGGAACCAGAGCTGACCATTAAATATAACAAATGTCGCGCAGTTGCTCTAGGCTCACGCCAGGAAAACATAAAACCAAAACGATTAAGTAAAAAAGTCAAGAATTTGAAAAGTTAATGAATAATCTCTTTTTCCGACGTTTTAACAGTCTGTGCGGTATTCTGTACACGAGTTATCCGTCAAAACGTTCGACACACAATTTTTTGGTTCTCCATATGGAAACCACATTGGTGCCCCACCGATTAGCACCAATATGGCGGCCAAAAATCAATGAAAACATCAGAAATACATTTCTGTTATAAAAACCGATCAGTTCACCTTTATGAACAAATAAACAGTCACAAAAACACTTCTCACAACTTTTCAGACTGCTAAAATCACAGGATTAGTAATTTTGATTTTTGAAACTTATGTGGTTGCCTTCTGGTGGCTACCTTGATGTCGTGTGGAGTGAAAACTCCAAAATTCAAAACGCTCCTCTTTTAAGACAAAGGGAGCTAAAACAGGGTACAGTCGACTCCCGATAACTCGCACCCTCGCTAACTTGACCCTCGTGCTAACTCGAACCCAAATCGATTTCCCCCCCAGATTTCCGTCATACATTTACTGTCATTTTACCCTCGATAACTCGAAAACCCCGCTAACTCGAAGCAATTTTCGTTTCCCTCCAGGTCATTTTCTGCATTTTTTTGTGTATCATTTTACCCTCGTTAACTCGAACCACGACTGTCAATAAGTGCCAAGTCAAAACAAACAGTGTACTGTAGTCCAAAACATCGAAATTATTATGAAATAAAAACGTACACGAGTCGATACTATAACTAAATTTAAAATGTACACTGTAGAAAAACAGTAAACACCGTTTTTCCCTTATTTCCGGCCTGTTCTTTGTTCTCCACTCCCGATAACTCGAACCTTTTTCAATTTCCCTTGAAGGTTCGAGTTAAAGAAAGTCGACTGAAATTTCAGGGACCTTATAATCTTGATGACGTCACGTGAAAACAAAAAATCGCAGCAACTCGAAGAGTATGTCGGATAAGTCACGCTCTCTCCTAACATTCTTGAACTTATCGATTATAACGACCGGTGCTTGGTCAAATTTCATTTTTAGTTAATTTTGCGACTGCATTGCTTTTAGTTTGAAACTGGCTCCCGCGCGATTTGCACGGAACCATTTTATTTTCACAGCTGAACGCGCAATAGATCTTCAGTGAATCTTAGCAACCAACTAGTCAAGACCGAAAATTGCGGGCTCATTTAATTTTTCGGCGGTGAAATGTCGCCACCACCAACTGTAAATCGCGCACAGTGGAATTCGCCGTTCGTTCTAGTCACCAGTCTTTGCCGCTTAACAGGGTAACTACATAAGATTTAAGGATTTAAATAGGTAATTCCCCTGATCATGAAATAAAACCGAAAATAGATTTTCAATCAAACTTTGCATGTTGGTTGCTTGTCATAAGGGAACTTTAAATAGTGTTGTCTAGGCCACAATCATCTTTTTACGAATACTGGCTGAGAACAGGTTTCCGGTGATAATTTATTTTTCTACCATAGAAATTGATTTGTATTTACATTATAGAAATAAATTGATCGCTTCACTCAAAATACGAGGAAAAACTGATAAGTCGCCGTACTCGTTTTCGAGACTGAAACGACCATTTATCTCTCTCACGAGACAAGCCGCATAGAGAAAAGCCACAATTTTGTTTATGTGCGCGCGCTAATTACGCATAAAATTCTGTGCAGTAAGGATGCACAATGCCATAATAGGGAATTACCTTAAAGGAATAAAGCTGTGGTAGGAAATTTGATGCTTCCTGCTTTACCAGTTGATGCTTCAGACTTTATCGATGTGACAGTTGATTTTTCGAACCCAGGTCTTTGCCTTAGGCAAGACACTTTACTCCAAAGTTCTCTCTTAAGAACCTTCGCGCTAATTGTTTATGCGTATCCCTGCTGCGCACGTAATTCTTGTGGCAGCGTCATGTCACGTCATTCACTGAGCGCGCGTGCTGAGGAAACGTTTGGGGGCAGGGGGGCAGGGGGCAGTTGCCCCCGCCAGGAAAACTAAATTTCTAACATAGTGTTCGATTTTGCTGGACCATTTCTTATAGCTATATAGAAGTTTGCACCCGCAACGGAGTTTAGCAGGGGCAAAACATCTAGACAAAATTCAAAATTCAGACAAAAAATTCTAGGTACGGCCGTTAAAGCAAGTGTATAAATGGGTACCAGCGAATTGTCGGGAAAACTTGAAAAATTGTAGGGATGGAGATAACCTGGCACAATTGTGACACTTGTTAGATATCGGGTATAGTTAAACTTGTCTTGACCACAAGTATGATTAATATTGCTTTTATTTAAACCACTTTATAACACCACATGTCAAAATAAAGTAAATGGTTTGAACCCAAAAACTGTATAAGTAGGTCGTATACTGCAATCGTCCGGGTGAGAGTAGTTCAGTACTACTCTCACCAGGAAGATCATACTATACACACTACCACGTATCATGAAATTTCTCCATACTTTTCCCCTGCCAAAAGTGATCCCTTAGTATTCTATGGCCATGCGTCCTTTATTTGAGTGTTATTAGTTTTATCCCACTGAATCATCTTGTGAAAGGAACGTAACCCAACCGTTGCCTGCATCACCTCGTCGAATAGCTCTGCAAGGAAACAATATAAATAACGATTTACGAAGCATGTACCAGTCATTCCCCTTGACCCTGCATACCCTCTCCCCCCGGAAAAAGGTTTGAACGCAAATTTATTACAGGAATAATGATAACGAAAAGGAAAATGGAAATAATGATGAGAATGAAGATGAAGATACAGCAGATCCAGATGAAGACGAAGGCACAATGAAGCCACAAGATGGCATGATGGCGAAGGATAAAAAGAAGAAGAAAAACAACAAAAACAACAGCTGTAAAACTATGATTAGATGCAGCCATGTAGGTTACAATATTTTGACGTAGGAATTAACTACTTTGAAAGTCAATCGCCAAGTCCGTTATTATTAGTAAAGGTCGTACTCAGATCACTATCGCACACGGTATTTTCTTGATTTAACGCTTGGTCCCCAATATCGAGTTGTAAATGAGCTCTCCAATCCCTTATTTAAGGTATAAAAAGCTGTAGTTGTAATGGGAGTACTCTTCATGTCTGTAAAAAATGATGTATATAAACCCTTTCTTAGTGGACACCACGCTTGAATATATTTTCGGAGTGAAATAAACGCTGGGTCCACCAGGCCGCCAAGGTTTGAAATAGGTGAGCATTAGATCGAGAAAATATGGTATTTAAGGGGCTTACTCGTTAAGATGCATGGAAGACCTTATTAACCAATGCTTTATTAGCCGTTGATGTTTACCGCAAGCCACTACAGTGGAACCTCGATTTAACGAACCTCTATATAACGAAGACCTCGGTATAACGACGTTTTCTTCAGCCCGGCCAAAGTTACAGTAAATTTTTGGAGCATACCTGATATAAGAACCTCGATATAACGAAATCTTTTTTAAGAACACAATCCGGGAGCCCAAAATAAATTCCTATATAAAATTTTTTTTAACACGCGAAAAAAAAAAATTTAAAAAAAAACAAAAAAAAAAAAAATATAATTATAAGAAAAAAAATAAAAATAATACAAGAAATAAAAATACAAAAGGGAGAAAGCAAGAAAAAAACAATAAATTACCAAAAAACCCTTAAATGGCTTGAGCTTAAGTTGCTTGGGATTGATTTTATTAACAATATATAATACCTAAAAGCTTCTTCGAGGTTAACACCCTTACGGCTGCATTGCTGGGGCGGTGCTATTACAAGCCATTTCCAGAATATCGAAGATTCTATGCTTCATTTCTGTGAACTTTTCCACATAGAACCAATTGTTCTCTCCTGCCATCTCGTTAAGATCCTCTTCACGTATGGATGGGCCAACACCAAATGCTAGCACCTTTGCATTTTTTCCTTCCTAAAATTAATAAAGGGAATTTAAACTGAATTATCAATCGGAGGTGCGGTGAGCTAATGGTTAGCGCGCTCGAACGAACGAACGACCCGGGTTTAAGCCCTAACCGGGGAGCTGCGTTGTGTTCTTGGGCAAGACACTTAACTCTCATAGTGCCTCTCTCCACCCAGGTGTATAAATAGGTACCAGCTTATTTACTTGCTGGGGGGGGGGGGGGGGGTAACCCTGCAATGGACTAGCATCCCATCCAGGGGGGAGTAGCAATACTCATAGTCGCTTAATGCTACAGAAACCGGGATAAGCTCCGGCTGTACGGGCCTCTTGGCTCGGACACAGACTTTTTATCAATGACAAATAATTATTGAAAAAATGTCACAAATATAACTGTCACACCTATAAAAACTGAAGGTACCCCATATCCCTAACCTAAACGTGAATCTAACTTTGGTCTTATAGTCGCCGTATCAAGGTCTTATTTCATCTAATAATCATAGCACAATCTCGATCTAGCCTAAAATGGATAGAATTAGCATCATCCATCCCGAAGAGCTTGATAACCAATTATGGGATCGACCGTTTACGAAAGGGAAATCAGCTGATCGACACACGAGTGTTGCCCAATTGTTTAGGACATTGGTTTTTTTCCTAGTGGGATCCGAATTAAAGCTCTGGTGGGGTCACTGGGTAGTGCTTTTGGAGAAGAAACTTTGCTCTCACAGTGCCTCCTCTATCTCTCCACCCAGTACTATGAATGGATTCTGGGTGACCTAAGAGCAACCTGAGCAGCTTGTGCTTACTCGCTTCACGCTGGAAATCGGAAGTGCTTACCATTTGCCAGAAAATGCCGGTTGTAATGACCATTGAATAATGCTAAGCATTTTTTCCAAAATCAGCAAGATGGCGCTTACTATATATGCATAATTCGGTTACTGGTTATTGTTTTGCCTTGATAGGAGACTAGATACGGTAGAAATTAACAAATGGTACAGAATTTACAGACGGTTCAAACAGTCCAACCGGGACAAAAGGACTACCTCAAAATGCAGTCTACAATTTTCAACTGATTCTAGGAAAATTAATGTTTCATCTGCTTTTTTACCGAAATTTCCCGACCGGGATCTTTGTTCGAATAGTAAGCGCCCTGTAGTTAACTGCCAGTACGAGTGAGCCACCTGGCCCATCCGATTCCGTATTCAATTGGAATCACCCTTTATTTGTATTTTTCTTTTCAACTAGAAAACGTACCCGTAATGGAGGAACGGTGACGTTAAATGGCTGCGAGCCCTTCATCGTCTTTCCGTCTGTAATGACCACGACCACGTTGGCTGCATCGGCTCTGTCGCCATTCTCCGGTGTGTAAACAATATCATTAGCAGCGACCAAAGCCTTGTCGGTGTACGTTCCCCAAGAAACTTTGTCAGGTATCTCTTGAACCAGATCATGAGTGGCATCTGTAGACTGACACTTGGGGTCGTCGAATTTGCATCGCACAATGGGATTCTTAGAAAAGGTAATGATGCTGAAGTGTGTGTCGGGCTCGAACTGGTGGATGAATTGGATAAGGAACATCTTTACACGGACAAAATTCCTGACGCCAACGCTTAAAGATGAATCCACGATCAGGCAGACATCTAGTTTCTGGTTTTCGCATGGCGATGGTCCTGGAAGGAAAAACAGTTAAACCTGTGTCAACGAACAGGTCCCCTAAGCGGACACTTTTTCATGGTCTCAGCCACATACAAACACTCCATTTTGAACCTCCCATAAGCGGACACCTCTTATAAGAGTCAAGATCTGGTCCCACGAGTGTCAGCTTACGGAAAATTCCTTTATATTAAACACACACTCACACACCTAACAACATCAATTTACCCGGGAAATTTCTGCCGTATGTATGAGAAAACTGGAATCAAATTATAATTAGAAGGAACGCTTTGCTTAGGATCACAAGATGACTTTAAGCACCACCCAAACGGATATCATGTTATATGAAAGAAACTAATATCAACCATTCTTCACTTCACTTGTCCCCTGGTGCCAAATTGGCGCATAGGGCCCCTAATATCAACCATTAAACTTGCATAATTGTTTCGTGTTTTCTTATCAAACCAATTGTTTGATTGCACAGAAAAACGGGAAGAGGACTTTCTACTATCTCAAAGAACGTACTCACATTAAATTCTAAATAACTAAATAACTCCTTCAAGGCCGGCACATTTAAATCGCTAAAGAACTTTAGGTTGCCCCTTTTTTGTGTGATTGATGTTTTTTTTAGTGAAGTGTTTTTTTCGGTTGCGACTGTCAGTGCGTTACGTCCTATTCAGTCTTCTCTCGTGTCAACGCGCCTTACTGGGGACTGTTTTGATACAATTTCCAATTCCGGGAAGAAATGGCTAGACGGTCGAACATTCGTACATTTATCGTCAAACAAGCCATGATGAAAATGATCAATTAAAGACGAATTTGAGAAAAACAAACGATAAAAATACAAACTGACAACAGAAAATGTACATATGTACATTAGGTATTATTTCTGTTAACTGGGATAGATTTAAGAATACCTGTTGGGCAGTCGCCTTCATTGCATTCCGCTGTTTCGTGGTTGTCTCCCAGTCTAGAACAACCTTTTCCTCCCTTTCGTGGCGGGGGTGAATTGCAGACTCTGCTTCGAACTTTTACTCCCACGCCACACGTGGCACTGCACATTGACCACATGCTCCATTTGGAGTAACCGCCATCCACCTCTGTAACAAGATAAACAGAACAAAAACAACAAAAATAACGTTTATCAATAAGGTATTAGACTGCTCCCTACCCTGGAAGGACAACCGAAACTATGGAGTAGTAATTGCGAAAGAAAAGCTTCTGGATGTAGTTAAACTTTTCCAATAAGATCTTCCATCAATATATTTCTCGCAAAGGCCGGCTGTATAGCGAGCCACTCAAGGACCACTCAAGCAATTCTTGAAGTGCACCTATTCACTGGGTTGAAGTAAAAACAAAGTGTAATACAGCTGGTAATAGTTACTTATTGACAATTATTTTGGTCCCTTTATGCGTTGCAATGCTGTATTGATATAGTAAGCGTCGAACATTGACTATTTTGACTTCTGTCTCTTACTTAGTATTCAAGGACCTTAAGCTTAGTACACATCACTCTCCGTTTAAAGCTCTAGAAGTCGGTACCGCCTAATTGTTCAAGCTAACTAAGAAATTCAGTTCGGTTAACCAAAGTCAGCCTTCAGCCGGAGCGCTACTCAGCCCGTTTTCGTGTACCGTGGTTCCTAACTGGTGTTACTTCAACATTGCTTGATTGTGCTTCTCAATGAACATGTCAACGTTTCTTTGTATCGCTTGAAGCTATTAAACATTACGATTGGGATGTATTGATGTAACTTACGGCAGACTGCTTTTTTGATTTTCTTGACCATTCTCTTTATGCGTCTTGGATTCGTAACCGGGATCACATTATCACCGCCGATCTCCTGAAGCTGACTCACGTTCAGCTTCTGCGGCACACCGTACCCAACAGCAACCATGTGGCATTTTTTCTTTTCCTAGAAATAAAAGAAACAAATCGTAAAATACGAACAAAAAACAAAAAACACGCTGTGTCGATATCAAAATCTCTAAACACTTTTTCTAACGTTATTAAATTAAGAATAGGAATGATAACTTTAACGATGAGGGAGAAGGTGGCACAATGAAAAATGGAAATAAAGGGGAAATAATTGAATTGAAAATTTTATTACCCACCATAAGCGGAGGGACAGTCTCCGAGAAAGGTTTTATGCGTCTTTGTGGCCAAGCTCTCCCGTCCGTAAAAGTCAAGAGCACGTTTTGTTTCTTTTTCCTGTCGCCCGAATTCTTAGTAAAGAGTTGCTTGTATGCGGCTATCAGTCCTTTGTCTGTACGCGTCTGCAGGTAAACTCCTGGGTGGAGATCTTTCACGAAGGCACTCGCCTTCTTCAGGGATCGGGAGTTTGGCCCATTAAACGGGGCGATAAGCTCTGCAGACTTGTCGTACTTTAGGATACCAATATTGGTTTTCTTTTTAGAAATCTGGAATTTCTTAAAAAACCTGGGCATGAAGCTTTTTAGCAGGCGTTCGAGGTTTCTGCTCCGGATGCTTAGTGAACGGTCGATTAAAATGCCCAGATCGAGTCCCTGGTCGCATGGGGCTGGCTCTATAACAAAGAACGAAAAAAGATTGGAGGTATTAACACAAAGAGAAAATGACGAACATCAGCTATACTTATAAACACTATGAAGGTGATAAAATTAATCTGGAGAATATCATCATTTTTATGATTACCATCATCATGGCTATTATTACCGTACCATCATTTCTGTGGTCATGGCCGGCATCGACGTCATCATGTTGTCGCCATCGTAATTCTCCTCCTCCTCCTCCTCTTCCTCCTCCTCCTCCTCACTTCTCCTCCTCTCTCCTCCTCCTCCTCCTCCTCCTCCTCCTCCTCCTCCTCCTCCTCCTCCTCCTCCTCCTCCTCCTCCTCACTTCTCCTCCTCTTCCTCCTCCTCCTCCTCCTCCTCCTCACTTCTCCTCCTCTTCCTCCTCCTCCTCCTCCTCCTCCTCCTCACTTCTCCTCCTCCTCCTCCTCCTCCTCCTCCTCCTCCTCCTCCTCCTCCTCCTCCTCCTCCTCCTCACTTCTTCTCCTCCTCCTCCTCCTCCTCCTCCTCCTCCTCCTCCTCACTTCTCCTCCTCCTCCTCCTCCTCCTCCTCTTCCTCCTCCTCCTCCTCCTCCTCCTCCTCCTCCTCCTCACTCCTCACCCTCCTCCTCCTCCTCCTCCTCCTCCTCCTGTTCCTCCTCCTCCTCCTCCTCCTCCTCATCATCACCATCTTTATTATCATAACCATCATCATCATCATCATTTTCCTTCTCTTGAAGTCTTCTTTATTGAACTTATTATAAACACAAGTGATTTTAAGTAACTGGCGTTTGTTTAGCTTACCTTTTGTGCATTTCTTCAAATTGCATTCCACTGTTTTTTTAGGTTCACCTATGTGATCACATGTTTTTCCACCGGCATTTGGTGGTGGGTTGGTACAGGTTCGAAAGCGTATCCGCGTTCCTTTACCGCACGTTGCACTGCACTCCGTCCAGGTAGTCCATCGGGTGTACCCTCCATCAACAGCTGCAATGCGAGAAAGTAAACTTTTGTCAAGGTCATTTCACTGAAACAGAACTTTCACTGAGATTTTCGTCAAACTCTGCCTATTGATTGTTTATCTTATAGGAGCGTAAATTTTGAAATAAATATTGGGGGTACCAATGCTTGTTTAGGAGCAACAGCACTTTGTTTATACCCAATAAATCCTTATAATATCACCATGATTATAGTCACGATTGCTTGCTAAATTCACGTTTCTGGTGACTGTCTCCTTTTCTACACTGAGAATAAGTCCGTATTTATTTTACAGTAAGAAAATTATTACTCAATTAAATAAAAAAACAGAAACAAGATAGGCCATCGTACTTGTTTTCGATAAAATGACGATTTACCTCTCTGGCGAGGTGCATCCAAAAAGAAAAAGGCCGCAATTTTTTGATGTGCGTGCGCTAATCACGCGTAAAATTATGCGCAGTAGGAATACGCAATGCAATGCTGGGGAATATGCTTAAATGACAAAATTCTAACCACTCTTGGCTTCAAAATATAGCGGCCTACATATATCGTAAATGATAAAGGATGGTATGTTTTAAGCTTGGAGAAAGGCGATGCGAAAGATATGGTGGCGAAAGGTGCGCGGAAGGTTGTAGGTTCGACTCCTTAGGAAGAACTCGGAAATTTTTATGAGTAGCTTCTGTCACTGACTGAATAATATTTTATGAAAAACGTTTTAAGGAAAACAAATAAAATTCCAATAATCTTCTTGATGTTCTATTAAATTTTCAAAACGAACTTCTAAATTAAGAGAATTATTACTAGTAAAAAACTTTGAAGATTAAGACGGAATCCGCCAGTACTTCGAGTACGTACGTAGCAAAATTATTTACATCTTATTGCAAACTTCTGTGTTATTGTTTCATATATTTTATCAAAAGAAATTATTTCGAACAGCACCAAACATCGAAAACAAATTTCGAAGTTCCACTGAATTCCACTGAATCGCTTAAAAGACGATAGCTACACGTGGAATTTAACCTATAGTTTACATGGTTTTTGTGAACTTTGAAATTTATTTTCTTAGGCTCTGATAAGAAACTGTTGTTGGTGTTGTCACGGATTATTACATACATCTTTGGCTTTTAAAAGGGGTAGTATTTATTAGTATTTTGTAATATTAAGTATAATACAGGATCGACCCCACAAGCATTGTGCTTTAAACGCTATCGTGTGTAAATAAAGGTTATGATGATGATGATGATGATGATGATGATGATGATGATGATGATGATAAAATAACGCAATAGGGTTGAAATTATTCTTTTACTTGATTTTCCCAATTTAAGTTAATATTACTCGTTTTCCTGACGGATTCATTGTCAGTATATCACAATCTTCGAAGCTTGAGCCAAACTATAGGTCGCTTTGAAACTTTTATTCAAAAAATGCGAAGAGAAAACTTAAAATACTTTCTATATTCTTTGTTAGTTTTTTCGTATGGTAATGGAGAAGTAAATAAACCAATCAAACTTTATTTAACGACGATGACACTTAAAAGAGGGGCTGAATGGGGTTTAGTGTTTAGTGTTACGAGCCCATAACTTTTAGTGTTTGCTGTTAAACTGGCCAATTTTTTAATGTTTACTTTTTCCGGAGAAAATACTGTTAAGTGTTCCGAGGGTTTTTCATGAAAACCCCATAGTCTTTTAGCATTGTAAATTCTTATCTGCTCTTCGAAAATCAGTTATAAAATCACTTATGAACTTTGAGTCTGTGCTGTGTGTTCTCCTTGGAAATCTTCAGTAGACTCTGGAAATCTTCGGTAGTCATCGTTGGAAATCTACGGAAGTCTTCGGGAATCTTCAGTAGTCTTCAGTAATCTTTCGAAATGATCGGGAATCGTCGGAAAATGGCCGAAAACTTCTTGATATGCTAAAAAAATAATATTAGCCTTTTGGGGGCCGCTTTTGTTTCTTTCTACATAAAATTTACTGTAACAGTGAATGTTTTACTGTTAGTGTTAAAATGCATAAAATTTAACTGTTTCATGTCACAGAGCCAAAAAATTAAGTGTTTAGTGTTATCGAGGTACCCCATTCAGACCCTCTTAAAAAGAAGTAGAAGTAAAACCTACATTGCTCGCATTCCGGTAGGTTGCAATCTTCTTGTTCATCAGCCGGTCCTATGTCATCGCAATTTTTCCCGCCTCCACTTGGCTCCGGGTTTGTGCAGTTTCTCGAGCGTGTCCTGATTCCTGCGCCACAAGTTACACTGCATTCTGACCAGGCTGACCAAGATGTGTACCCACCGTTGATAACTAAAAGGTGTAACGAAAGTAAAGATAGAAATCAAAACGGAAAATCTGGTAAGCATACAAGAAATCAATCAAACAAGAAAATATTCAAGCAATTAGCCATTTCATGGAACGAATGAACGAACGAACAACAAAACGAACAAACATACAGTCAATTAACGTATCGATCGGTTAATAAAGCAACCGGCCAATCATTTGTTCAAATAATCATTCAATCAAATCAATTAATTAATCAGTTAATCCAATACCCCGTCAGTGGAAAGATCTTTTAAAAGTTTTTGAACCCCAGGAAACCGACCCAAGAATCTCAGCTTATCATTAACAAGCTGACGTGTAAAGTGATTTACAGTTCGCTAATCAGTCACGAAAAGCTTCCGCCCCCCACAGCTGACAAAAGGCTAATAGAGTACGGTTACGACTTAAACAAACGACGCATTATCTACTCTCTACCATTTCGCGTTACGAAAGAAATAAAACTTGCGATTTTCCAATATAAAATCATTCACAAAATACTGTGCACCAATAGCCTGTTGCATAAAATGAAAAAGATCAATTCGCCCAACTGTCCTTTTTGTATCAATACTGATCAGACTATTCTGCACCTTTTTGTTTACTGCCCCCTAGCCAGCTCCTTTTGATCGGAATTTATAAACTGGTATTATCAATGCTGTAAGAAAAAGCCTACTTTGACAAAAAATGAAATTATGTACGGTGTATTACACAACTTCTCATCGTGTTTAACCCTCAACCATCTCATTCTCATTGGTAAGCAGTTCCTTTACAAATGTGCGATAAACGAAGCAAGATATCAATTCGCGGATTTCCTTGCCCTGGTAAAGGAAAAAATCTACCTAGAGATATATATAGCAATACAATCAAACAAAGTTAGTTCCTTTTCTAAAAAATGGAAAAATTTCGTGGACTAAAACTACTCAAGTCGTCAACGCAAAATAATTTTAATGCAGTTTTTCTTTTTTTTTTTTTTTTTGCCCCTTTCTGTACATATAATATATATCCTTGTAGTAGTGTAGCTGTATTCTGTAAGTATTGTGTAAGTATTTTGTATTAGTATTGTAATTTAGAGTAAGAAACTGTAATGTTTTGTAATTAGAGTACCTGTATTAGTTTTTGTAAGTATTGTGTGAAATTTCAATAAAAAAAACAAAACAAAAAACAAAACAAAAACAAATTGTCCAATCAATCAATGAATCAATCAATTTTGTCAATATGTCATGGATGACTGAAAAATAAAATAAACCAATCGATAACGAAACCTTTAAATGGATCAGTCAAATAACCAATTTGCAACCAACCTCAGTCAAGTCACTCGAAACATTGACCAATCAACAATCAGTCAATAAATGAAACAAATCAAGGTGTGCTTACCACAAACTTCAGCCAATATCTCGTTCAGTTTTCCCTCAAGGGCACTAAAATCCGCAACTTGCACCACTGAACCGCGTTCGCCAGCAATTTTTTCCAGTTCTTCCCTTTTAATACCTTTTCCAATTCCAACTGCAATGATATTGACTCCTTTGTCCTTAATTTAGGTGAAGAAGAAGAAAAAATACAATTTTGCTTAAGTTTATGCCTTTATACTTTAGACCACAGTCCAGAATCATAATCGACCAACATAAATCTTAAAGGGCACAATCCTAACGATTTAGTAGTTTTTAATTTTTGGTCAAAACGGTGTTAACATTGAATGAGTTCCTTCGCTCATACACAAAATGCCCCAAGAAAACCAAGTTGAAGATTTTATAAATAGTCAGTGAAGGGAGACCGACTTCCAAATTTGAGATCAAAATCCTTGTGCATGCGTGAGTCATGACACCAAAAGGCTTCAGTATACTAGTATTGTAGTCTTTTACCAAACTAAACGATTACTTCTAGTTTTCCATTGCTGCAATTATGTCTTTTTGCATTTGACATTTTGGAGTCTGTTCATGACAGCGCCCCTTTAATCAACTGAGATTACAGCTTCCTTAGTTCGGCAAGGAGCCCGCTCAAAAGCTACAAATATCTTACTTCAAGTGGTGGAACTGTTTC